>NC_057726.1:23749499-23766311 GCF_004010195.1 Chiloscyllium plagiosum
CAGTCATTTGGGCTCTGCTGACGCCTCAGCTAATTATATGGGCATATGATCAAAAAAATGTACATACCTGTATAAAAATGATAAGTTTTGATCTCTGTATGTACATGTTTACATATGTATGGCATGACCAATTGTACAGACCATCAAATTATTTTATGAATAAAGTATATTTTTGAAATTAAAAAAAAAAATTCCTGCCTGAATTTCCGTCACAAGGGGTTAGCACTGCTGCCTAGTGTTCCTCAGATCACTGGTGTTTTGCTGCTCTTCTCCCTGGGCGTGATGAAGAGGATCAAACTGATCCAAACAGTGGCTCATTCACGAGTTAGGGCTACCTGCAGACTTCACATCTCTCAGAGACAATCTTCAGGAATAAAAATGTTAAGTCTGTCACTAAAATACAATCATTGTGGAGTTCTCTCCTCTTCTGCAAAACTTTAAATCCTACAGCATCACATAAGCTCCTAAGCCCCAACTTCTCTCCACCATGTAGTAAACATCCAATTAGAGGTTTACATCACACCAAGAGCTCAGCAGAATATTGAAATTTGCCTGATCATAAAACTCCATTAGCTATAGGGCTTTAGTGATGTAGAGGTAGTGTCTTGACCTCTGAATCAGGAGGAGAAAGTGAGGACTGCAGATGCTGGAGATCAGAGCTGAAAATGTGTTGCTGGAAAAGCACAGCAGGTCAGGCAGCATCCAGGGAGCAGGACAATCGATGTTTCGGGCATGAACCCTTCTTCAGGAATGAGGAAAGTGTGCCAAGCAGGCTAAAATAAAAGGTAGGGAGGAGGGACTTGGGGAGGGGCATTGGAAATGCGATAGGTAGAAGGATGTTAAGGTGAGGGTGATAGGCTGGAGTGGGGGTGGGGACGGAAAGGCCAGGAAGAAGATTGTAGGTTAGGAAGGTGGTGATGAGTTCAAGGGCTGGGACTGAGACAAAGTGGGGGGAGGGGAAATGAGGAAACTGGAGAAATCTGAGTTCATCCCTTGTGGTTGGAGGGTTCCTAGGCGGAACCTAGGAACCCTCCAACCACATCATTTACTGCATCCGCTGCACCCAATGTGGCCTCCTCTATATTGGGGAGACAGGTCGCCTACTTGCGGAACGCTTCAGAGAACACCTCTGGGACACCTGGACCAACCAACCCAACCACCCCGTGGCTCAACACTTCAACTCCCCCTTCCACTCCACCAAGGACATGCAGGTCCTTGGACTCCTCCATCGCCAGACCATAGCATCACGACAGTTGGAGGAAGAGCGCCTCATCTTCCGCCTAGGAACCCTCCAACCACCCTCACCTTAATCTCCTTCCACCTATCGCATTTCCAATGCCCCTCCCCAAGTCCCTCCTCCCTACCTTTTATCTTAGCCTGCTTGGCACACTTTCCTCATTCCTGAAGAAGGGCTCATGCCCGAAACGTCGATTCTCCTGCTCCCTGGATGCTGCCTGACCTGCTGTGCTTTTCCAGAAACACATTTTCAGCTCTGAATCAGGAGGCCCAGGTTCAAATCCCACCTACCCAGAGGTGTGTTCAAAACATCTTCAAACAGCTTGATTTTGAAAAATCTATAATTAAGTTCTATTCATACATCCTCCGCTCCCTCACGTATGTTGACTTTTGGTTTGTCAGCACCTTTATTAGCCTGGCTGAAAAATCCTTAGCTGGAGCTGGGGGTCATAATCACCACTCACCTAGAGTTCTGGACAGGAATGTTGTAGGTGCTAACTTAGAGGGATAAATGGTAGTTAGGAATCTGCACCTCCACCATCGTGGTTTCAAGCAGTTGATGTAAAGTAGAACCAAAGCCAGGATCACAGATGTCTTGGATGGCAGAGATATTCTGGTCCATTATTATCGCAGCAGCAGGCAAAGTGGTGGTGGATAGTCATCTGGTGGCCAATGTCATCTGTTGCTTGAAAACAGCGTTGCTCGGACACAATGTTGTGGAGGATATTCAGGTGTGTAGTGGTCTCCCATCTGTGTATGTCCCCCGCTGAAACAGAATTTCACATTGACTCCTCGAACCTCCCTCCTAGAACCTAGCCTCACAACCTGAGCTACCTCATGGAAATGGCCTCCATGCGCTTTTGGGTGGCGTGAGAGGCTTCCTGCATGGGCTGCTGCCACCCTTCAAACACTATTACTTCTTTACCTGTGACCCATCAGGCCTCCGTGTTCCATTTGTCACCTGATGGTGAGGCTCTCTACACGTGAGTTCTCTCTCTTTCCAAGGGGGACCCAGGATGGAGGGTATTACATACAACAGTCCTTTGCTATGCTGGTTCATGGGCTTTCAGTGTAACTGTTTATTTTGTGATGCTGTGGTGTCTGTGGGCCATGTCCATTCTGGATGTGATGGATTGCACTCCAGTTTTAATTATTTTTAAAAAGTCCTGTGATGGTTTTAGTGCACTTCAATGCCATGCTCTTGGAATTTGGACACCTACTGTGGTGATGTGGGGACATGTGTGAGTGCAGTCAGAAGCAATGTAGACCTGCTTCTGGGCATCGGGCTGTGGAGGAGGCCATACATTCTGACTGCCTGTCTGTCTCTTTTTCACAACAACACCATACCCAAGTGTCATTAGAGAAGGGACATATGGTTTCCAACAACACCCTTTAGAGTCTTTTAGAGAGAGGTGGGTACCACTGGGGCTGGAGTGCATTATCTCTCATTTTGACTCAATTTTAACTTAGTCCCCAGCCCCTCATCTTACCCTTTCTTAATTTTTGTGATTGTTGCACTGGCTCAGTGACAATATTTGTAGAGTGTTGTATATCCCAATTATATTAACTGGGGGATTTGATGATGGGTTTAATTATAAAAAACTAAAACTCACTAGTTAATAGGCTCTTATGGTGTTCCCTACCTCCATGTCAGGAGACCTGGGTTCAGGTCTCAACTGCTCCAAATGACTCAGTTGAATTGGTTGATTGAATCAGTCTAAAACTCCATTAGACTTGGCTTTCAACATAATTGCAACATACTGGTCTGGAATTTTGCTTAAGTGCAAAGCCCATTATTTTTAAAGTTGGCTTTGTCATATGTATCCACTTACTTTTCTACAAATGATTTAAACTTATGTCCCTGGTGCAGATCTGCAAACTGACCTGCATTCTCAAATTACAATTAGATACTTCTGTCAGTTGATGTTCAGTCCCAGAGTGCTAACACAAAATATTTTACCTTCATTATTATATAAGTTTTAAGATAACATTTGCAATTACCCACTTCTAGTGACATATCAATTATATTAGCAATATAATGAGGTAAAACAATATACTTTAGCTCTCATTTACTGTGATATATTCTTGCTCTAGAACTAAAAGATTAATTTTACAAAGCTGCGCGACAGCTACACACCTTCCTAAGTGTGAGCTGAGATTAGGGAATCAGAGCTTTCATGATAAACACCTATCCCTGGCTCACACTCTTGCCCAATAAGATTGTGTCGATAGCAAAGACCATGTGAAATTGACCCAGTTATGAGTCTGTAATGGCCAGTCATGTTGTCTCTCTTTTGATTCTTGCAAAATCTCTCCTGGCTATATCACACTATAATTAAATTTATTTTTAAGCGATTCAATCCATGGAGATTATTCTGTTTAACATTATCTCTTTGTATCCTTTTATCAGAAATTAGTTCATTGAGGTGAAGTTGATAGTTGACTAAATTTAAGCACCAAACCTAAATCAATTTACTCATCAATTCTGTATTCATTCAGGAGACATGAAGCCAACTCCCTTCCTTTGTAGAAAACAGAGACTTTGTTGGAACTGGCAATTTGTATGATCTTGTGCACTCATGAAAATTAAACTGCAATTGTTGACTAGGGATTGATTAAGGCCATCAAAATTATTTATTTAGATAATACAAGAAGATGCAGACATAAAAACCATTTACTAGAAATAGTTAATAACTTTTACTAATTTTGAATAGTGTAAATAACAAATGTTTCAATTGTAGTTCAAATCTTTATACTGTTGTATGTCACTGATAGGCTATGTGGTCATATGCATTTTAACCATTCACATACATCATAGAACATAGAACATTGAACATTACAGCACAGTACAGACCCTGTGAACACGTGAAACCAATCTGAAGCCCATCTAACCTACACTATTCTATTTTTGTTGATATGTCTATACAATGACCATTTAAATGTCCTTAAAGTTGGCGAGCCTACTACTGTTGCAGGCAGTGTGTTACATGCCCCTACTGCTCTCTGAGTAAAGAAACTACCTCTGACATCTATCCTATATCTATCACCCCTCAATTTAAAGCTTTGTGCCATTGGAGAAAAAAGGTTTTCACTGTTTAACCCTCTGATTATCTTATACGTCTCAGTTAAGTCAATTTTCAATCTTCTTCTTTCCAATGAAAACAGCCTCAAGTCCTTCAGCCTTTCTTCATAAGACCTTCCCGCCATACCAGGTCACATTCTAGTAAATCTCCTCTGAACCCTTTCCAAAGCTTCCACATCTTTCTATCATGTGGTGACCAGAACTGTACACAATACTCCAAATGTGGCCGTACCAGAGTTTTGTACAGCTGCAGCATGACCTCGTGGCTCCGAAACTCAATCCTTCTACTGAGAAAAGCTAACACACGGTATGCCTTCTTAACAACCCTAACAACCTGGATGGCAACTTTCATGGATCTATGTACATGGACACTGCGATCTCTTTGCTCATCTATACTACCAAGAATCTTACCATTAGCCCAGTACGCTGCATTCCTGTTACTCCTTCCAAAGTGAATCACCTCACACTTTTCCGCATTAAACTCCTTTTGCCACCTCTCAGACCAGCTCTGCAGCTTATCTATGTCTCTCTGTAACCTACAACATCCTTCACACTATCCACAACTCTACTGACCTTAGTGTCATCTGCAAATTTATTAACCCATCCTTCCATGCCCTCATCCAGGTTGTTTATAAAAATGACAAACAGCAGTGGATCCAAAACAGATCCTTGCATTACACCCCTAGTAACTGAACTCCAGGATGAACATTTCCCATCAACCATCACCCTCTGTCTTCTTTCAGCTGGCCAATTTCTGATCCAAACTACCAAATCATCCTCAGTCCCATGCCTCTGTATTTTGTGCACTTATTTTGATAAGTGAGGAACCTTATCAAATGCCTTACTGAAATCCATATACCAACCGCTTTACCCTCATCCACCTGTTTGGTCACCTTCTCAAAGAACACAATAAGTTTGGTGAGGCACAACCTACCTTTCACAAAACCATGTTGATTATCCTTGACCAACTTATTTCTCTCTAGATGATTATAAATTCTTTCTGTTATAACCTTTTCCATCACTTTACCCACAACCGAAGTAAAGGCTCACTGATCTAAAATTTCCAGGGTTGTCTCTACTCCCCTTCTTGAACAAGGGGACAATATTTGCTATCCTCCAGTCTTCTGGCACTATTCCAGTAGACAATGACGACATAAAGTTCAAAGTCAAAAGCTCTACAATCTACTCCCTGGCTTCCCAGAGAATCCTAGGATAAATCCCATCCAGCCCAGGGGACATACCTATTTTTACATTTTCCAGAATTGCTAACACCTCCTCCTTGTGAACTTTAATCCCATGTAATCCAATGGCCTGTATCTCAATATTCTCCTTGACAACATTGTCTTTTTCCAGTGTGAATACTGACGAAAAATATTAATTTACTGCTTCCCCTATCCTCTCTGACTCCATACACAACTTTCCACTACAATTCTGGATTGGCCCTAATTTTACTTTAGTCATTCTTTTATTCTTGATATGCCAATAGAATGCCTTAGGGGTTTCCTTGATCCTAGCCACTAAAGACTTCTCATGTCCCCTCCTGGCTCTTCTTAATTCTTTTTTTAGGTCTTTCCTGGTGAACTTGTGACTCTCGAGTGCCCTGACTGAGCCTTCACATCTCATTCTAACATAAGCCTTCTTTTACCTCCTGACAAGAGATTCAATTCCTTAGTAAACCACAGCTCCCTCGCTCGGCCACTTACTCCCTGTCTGACAGATACATACTTATCAAGGACCCGCAGTAGCTGTTCCTTGAATAAGCTCCACATTTCAATTCTGCACATTTCAATTATGTTCAATTTGAACATATTTAATTGGAAAGAGATCCATTTCGATAGAACTCTGCCAACAGAGTATTATGTTCTGTTTTTCCAAATGGCTTAATATTGAAACTGAAAGCATTCAACAGACTGCTGTTTAAAATGTTGTAAAAGTGCCAGGTGTGCATCAGCGAGGGAAGTGCCTGCATTGAGGACATAGAAAAGTCTGGCTTTATGAAAAGAAACTGTGTGAACTTCCCCTTTGGCAACTATTTGAAATGTGGAATCAGAAAATTGTATTCTAGAGTAAAAATAGCTGACTTGGGAAACCATTGCTATTCTTTCATTGATGCTGGGTTAAAAATCTGGAATGCTGGAACTTGATAACATAATAAGGACACAGCTGGTTGGAGGTGAAAGATCAATACCATTTTCTTGGAATGGCTAGCTGACTTAAAAAAAAACACATCCCATGTGTGATCACCTGAAGAGTCATCTAGACTCAAAATATTAGCTTGCTCTTTCTCCATGGATGTGGACTGACCCGTTGTGATCTCCAGCATTTGTTGTTTTCAATGCAGTTTATTGTGCTTGCATTTATTGGCTGTCCAAGTACTTATCTTCTTATCTCTATCATTGAGTGTGTTTGAGATCCCCTAAGAAATGATCATCTTCACATTTGTAAATCCATTGTAGGAATAAATGCAAAATTGGATTATTATCTCACAAAACCAACTAATAAGTGGGACAAAATGCAGGAAATGTGGCAAGGAACAACAAAATATTGAAAGCTTACTATTTTCTTTAAAAAAAGGTTGATTCTGCAGCTGAGATTTCTAGATTCCAGTGGGCTAGGTGGACTTCAATAACAGATAAACTATTCAGTGTGGAACTCTTCACAATCAAATTTAATGTTTAATTAGAGCTCCATATACTATTATCTCAGCTTTATAATTTGCACCCAACATTTTTCAGACCCTATTCAACAATTAAAATCCTTTGACCAATGTTTAGAATTTGATAAATACTGCAGTCCTGAAGGTTCTCCCTATGGCACTAGATGACTTCCTTAATGATGGGAAGTTAATTATTCTCAGAATTAAATATTGCTTTTGTGTACAATTTAGCCTGTTAGGAGACCTGTTTTTTTTTAAATTTATCTCTATACACCACTAGTGGGGGTCTATGCATTTTATGTGCAACTCCTCCCAAGACTGTTAGCTTAATTTGTGCCTGAGGATACTTTCTTTATTCAGAATTGCAAATATTAATGTTACTCTTGGATACAAAGCATGGACCATAGCTGCAGTAATAATAATGATTATGTTGCAGGATTGGCAAGCCAGATGTTTGGGCTAGTGATAAAGAGAATGTGACTTTGAAATGCTAGCATGGCAGTTTGAGAGTCTGAATTCAGTTTGGGAGCTAAAAATGATGATACCAGTAAAAGTAATTCCAGAGGTGTCTAATTGTCACAGAAATACAATTGGTTCCTTCTGAGAAGGAAGTCTACTGTCCTTACTTGTGCTGGCCTAGTAAACCAGTCCATTATGCCAAAATACTATAAAAAATACTATAGGAATTGCAATAGTCCAAAAAGAAGGTCCCTCACCATTTTTTTTAAAAGCAAGAGAGGAATGCCAGCCTCTCTACATTCCTGGGAACAACTACATTTAGCACAGATTAAAAAGGCTGAAAAACACAATATAAAGTTTTTGCTCAACATTCTGAATGAAGAATAATGTCACAGAAGTTTTAGATTTTTGCAATATTGATTGACAGATTCAGTATGTTATCAAAAGTCATCTTGAATGTTGAGTGACAGCACAAAACTGTTAATGTAAATGATGCTGCCCATTGTACAATTATAATACATTTTGTAAAGCTAGCTTTTGTTTGAATGTGGATGAGATATCAACAGTTTTGTCTGTCATTCTCTTTTGGGTTTGAATAAGGAAGAATTATTTAACAGTGTGGTGCATATATTTTTTATTCTACTTTGCCCAATCACTGTTTCTAAAAAGTAATCACTGATTGCTTCTTTTATGGTACTAATGACAATATAGAGTATAGTAATAAGCTGATGGGCCCATTTGTTATAGAAATTATTTTTTCTTGACAAAATGTTGTTCCTATCAGGTATCTGAATGGAGTCAAGTGAGAAATGTTCACATTATTTCTTCCTTAGAAAATTGAAGTAATTTGCATGCTTACTGGTAATGTACTTTTCTAGGTCTTAACAATTTATCAAATATGTTAATTTGCCATTGAAGAAGAAATGAAATTAGACTGGAAATGCACAACTGTCATTAAAAATGTAATCAAACATAAAATGAGATCAGTGAGAGTTTATCTGGCATTTGCGGAAAAAGACATTCTGTCTGACAGAAGATTTAATAGACAGGGTGTTAATTTAGTTCATCTGTAACAAAATTCCTTCAGGCAAAATAAAACAGTTTATCTGACAGCTATTGTAAGTCCAGCTAATTTTCTACACTGCTTTTTAATACCCTGCCTTATCATTTATTGCAAGGTTGTTTGAATAGGTTTAAGACTTTTTACCTCGGACATTTGTCAATGTAGAAATTAATTTGCATGCTAAATATTCTTATAAATGGGAGGATAAAATGCTTCTTTTTTGCTATAGAAGCAACTCTGATTGCATAGGTCCATCATTATCATTTGGGTTAGTTGTGCTGAACATTTTGTATGTATTGAAATCATTTTTTTTGCAAATTTAAATACTTTTTTGTAGGTCATTTCATTTGCCAGAATGATGCCCGTATCACTGTACAAGTTTTTAATTGAAGATTTCTAACCTTCATCCATTCTGTCAGGTGACAGTAACAGAAAACTCAGCCTGTAAGGGTGAAGGTTTATGTATTTTACTCTGAGTGAATGCAATCAATTATTTCTGAGGAAAGCGACATGAATATATGCAATGATATCTTGAACTTGTTTTTCACTCGTTTAAGAGCCCTTCCCAAGTCAATAGTTTCATTTTTTATAATAATTTCCCCATTGTCAATGTTATTTTTTAAAGAAATGATTCAGTATCTTCATGATTTCTAAACAATTGAACATAGTTGATTTCCTCCTCATCAATTATCATTTATGGCAAAGCTTTCACATTCCAACAACTCTGTCTTTGAAAATATTTCTTCTAATCTGTTCCTTTGGTTTTAAGATTATCTTGAGATTGTATCTTCTTGTAGCCCATTTACATACTAACATTAAAAATGTATCTTACTTATCCTTTTTGCTCTTTTTCTTAAAAATTAAACACCTTAAAAACTGGTATTATTTTTTCCATAGCATAGAATTTATGAAAATAGCTGAAACAGTATTGCTTTCCTCTCTCTCAATAGCAAGGACAAAGACAGGGTAGAGATAAAGGTTAAAAAGATTTCACTCCCAGTAGCAAGATCACTATATTCCTAAACTTATCTCAGGGAATTATTTGGTATCTTCAACACTGACTTATCTATGCAAGTTTAGAAATGATCAAGGAATAAACACGAGTGGGAGAGGGGCATATAGAGGGAGGTGACCACACTGACATAGTGGGTACCTGCCCAGCCTTTGATGTTGAGAAAGGCTCTATTATATGCCTGACATACAGTACATTACATCACAGCACTGTATAACAAGTCCTAGAATAATTGTCAACTTTGAAATGCAAATGTGTTTTTCTAAAAGAGATTGATACAAGCCTAAGAGTGACTATAGATATAAATTCAGTTATTGTTTGATAAAGCCCTGTGAGGAATGTGGCACTTGTAGAGTGTCAGAGAAACTTCAAACAGAAAGGGAAATATAAAAGGAAGAGATAATGGAGGGAAGGTGGGATCTGTACAAGGACTGGCTGTACATAAACTGGAGGGCACCAATATCCTGTTAGGGAGGTTTGATAGTGTTACTTGGGAGGGTTTAAACCAATGTGGCAGGAACCAGGTGGGAACCAGAGCAGCAGGTCAGGAAGTATAGAGACTGGAGAAGAGCTTGAGATGAATGCAGATATTGCTGAGAGGAAGAGCAGTCAGGAAGAGTCATGGAGTCATAGAGATGTACAGCATGGAAACAGACCCTTCGGTCAACCTGTCAATGCCGACCAGATATCCCAACCCAATCTAGTCCCACCTGCCAGTACCTGGCCCACATCCCTCCAAACCCTTCCTATTCATATACCCATCCAGATGCCTTTTAAATGTTGTAATCGTACTAGCCTCCACCACTTCCTCTGGCAACTCATTCCATACACGTCTGTGTGAAAATGTTGCACCTTAAGTCTCTTTTATATCTTTCCCCTCTCACCCTAAACCTATACCTCTAGTTCTGGACTCCCTCACTCTAGGGAAAAGACTTTGTCTATTTATCATATCCATGCCCCTCATGATTTTATAAACCTCTATAAGGTCACCCCTCAGCCTCCGACGCTCCAGGGAAAACAGCCCTAGCCTATTCAACCTCTCCCTATAACTCAAATCCTCCAACCCTGGCAACATCCTTGTAAATCTTTTCTGAACCCTTTCAAGTTTCACAACATCTTTCTGATAAGAAGGAGACTAGAATTGCAATATTCCAACAGTGGCCTAACCAATGTCCTGTACAGCTGCAACATGACCTCCCAACCCCTGTACTCAATACTCTGACCAATAAAGGAAAGCATACCAAATACCTTCTTCATTATCCTATCTACCTGCAACTCCACTTTCAAGGAGCTATGAATCTGCACTCCAAGGTCTCTTTGTTCTGAGCAATACTCCCTGGGATCTTGCCATTAAGTGTATAAGGCCTGCTAAGATTTGCTTTCCCTAAATGCAGCACTTCACATTTATCTAAATTAAACTCCATCTGCCACTTCTCAGCCCATTGGCTCATCTGATCAAGATCCCGTTATAATCTGAAGTAACTTTCTTCGCTGTCCACTACACCTCCAATTTTGGTGTCATCAGCAAACTTACTAACTATATCTCTTATGCTCACATCCAAATCATTTATATAAATGACAAAAAATAGAGGACCCAGCACCGATCCTTGTGACACTCCACTGGTAAAATGCCTCCAGTCTGAAAAACAACCCCCCACCACTCTCTGTCTTCTATCTTTGAGCCAGTTCTGTATCCAAATGGTGAGTTCTCCCTGTATTCCATGAGATCTAACCTTGCTCACCAATCTCCCATGGGGAACCTTGTCGAACGCCTTACTGAAGTCCATATAGATCACATCTACCGCCCTGTTCTCATCAATCCTCTTTGTTACTTCTTCAAAAACTCAATCAAGTTTGTGAGACATGATTTCTCACGCATAAAGCCAAGTTGACTATTCCTAATCAATGCTTGCCTTTCCAAATACATGTACATCCTGACCCTCAGGATTCCCTCCAACAACTTGCCCACCACCGACATCAGGCTCACTGGTCTATAGTTCCCTGGCTTGTTCTTATTACCTTTCTTAAACAGTGGCACAATATTAGCCAGTCTTCCGGCACCTCACCTGTGACTATCGATGATACGAATATCTCAGTAAGAGGCTCATCAAAGATTTCCCGAGCTTTCCACAGAGTTCTAGGGTATACCTCATCAGCTCCTGGGGATTTATCTACTTTTATGAATTTCAAGACATCCAGCACTTTCCTCCTCTGTAATATACACATTCTTCCCGACATTCCCGACATTCTATATCTTTCACGTGCTTTTCCACAGTAAATACTGATGCAAAATACTCGTTTATTATCTCCCCCATCTCCTGCGGCTCCACAAAAAAGGCCATCTTGCTGATCTTGACTGGGGCCCGATTCTCTCCCTAGTTACCCTTTTGTCCTTAATGTATTTGTAAAATTCCTTTGGATTCTCCTTAACTCTATTTGCCAGAGTAATGTCATGTCCCCTTTTTGTCCTCCTGATCTCTCTCTTAAGTATATTCCTACTGCCTTAAGGACTCACTCAATCTATCCTGTCTATACCTGACATATGCTTCCTTCTTTTTCTTAACCAAACCCTCAATTACTTTAATCATCCAGCATTCCCTATTCCTATCAGCCTTCCCTTTCACCCTAACTGGAATATACTTTCTCTAGACTCTCGTTATCTCATTTCTGAAGGCTTCCCATTTCCCAGCCATCCCTTTACCTGTGAACATCTGCGCCCAATCAGCTTTTGAAAGTTCTTGCATAATACCATCAATTTTGGCCTTTCTCCAATTTAGAACTTCAACTTTTTAGATCTGGTCTATCCTTTTCCATCACTATTTTAAACTAATAGAATTATGATCGTTGGCCCCAAAGGTGCTCCCCCACTGACACCTCAGTCACCTGCCCTGCCTTATTTCCCAAGATTAGGCCAAGTTTTGCACCTTCTCTAGTAGGTACATCCATGTACTGAGTCGGAAAATTTTCTTGTACACATTTAACAAATTCCACTCCATCTAAACCCTTAACACTATGTCTATGTTTGGAAAGTTAAGATCCCCTACCATAACCACCCTATTTTTCTTACAGATAGCTAAGATCTCCTTACAAATTTGTTTCTCAATTTCCTTCTGACTATTAGGGGATCTATAATACAATCCCAATAAGATGATCGTCCCTTTCTTATTTCTCAGTTCCACGCAAATAACTTCCTTGGATATATTTCCAGGAATATCCTCCCTCAGTACAGCTGTAATGCTATCCCTTATCCAAAACGCCACTCACCCTCCTCTCTTGCCTCCCTTTCTCTCCTTCCTGTAGCATTTGTATCTTGGAACATTAAGCTGCCAGTCCTGCCCATCCCTGAGCCACATTTCTGTATCCCAGTCCCATGTTGCTAACCATGCCCTGAGTTCATCTGCCTTCCCTGTTAGGCCTCTTACATTGAAATAAATGCAGTTTAATTTATCAGTCCTACCTTGAGGATACTGGGATTGTATTCGTTGGAGTTTAGAAGATTAAGGGGAGACTTAATAGAGACGTACAAAATAATACATGGCTTGGAAAAGGTGGATGCTAGGAAATTGTTTCAGATAAACGAGGAGACTAGGACCCGTGGACACAGCCTTAGAATTAGAGGGGGTCATTTCAGAACAGAAATGCGGAGGCATTTCTTCAGCCAGAGAGTGGTGGGCCTGTGGAATTCATTGCCACGGAGTGCAGTGGAAGCCGGGACGCTAAATGTCTTCAAGGCCGAGATTGATAGATTCTTGTTGTCTCGAGGAATTAAGGGCTACGGGGAGAACGCTGGTAAGTGGAGCTGAAATGCGCATCAGCCATGATTGAATGGCGGAGTGGACTTGATGGGCCGAATGGCCTTACTTCCACTCCTATGTCTTATGGTCTTATGGTCTTATGGTCTTGTTCTCTGCGTTGTCCCTGCCTGCCCTGACTGTTTGACTCGCCTTTGTTCTCAACTGTACTAGTCTCAGATTGAAATCTTTCCTCACTATCTCCCTGGGGATCCCCCCCACAACCTTAGTAGTTTAAATCCTCCCGAGCAGCTCCAGCAAATTTCTCTGCCAGTATATTAGTCCCTTTCCAATTTAGGTGCAATCCGTTCTTCTTGTACAGATCACTTCTACCCCAAAACAGATTCCAATGATCCAAAAATGTGAATCCTTCTCCCGTTCACCAGCTCATCAGCCATGCATTCATCTGCTCTATCCTCCTATTCCTGCCCTCACTAGCTCATGGCACTGGGAGTAATCCAGATATTACTACTCTCGAGGACCTCCTTTTTAAAACTGGAGGCTAGGACTGGATTTGCTTCAAAGCACGAAGTATAATAGGTATGACAAACTTAGAGCCTGGATTAATGCACACAATTATGATGTTGTTGCTATCACAGAGATATGTTTGAAAGAGGGACAGGATTGCCAGCTTAATGTTATGGGATAGCGATGTTTTAAATGAGACAGAGGAAGAAAGAAAAAAGATGGTGGGTTGCATTATTGGTTAGAGAGCATATCACAGCTATGTTGAGGGAGGACATGCTGGAAGAATCTTGCAGCAAAGCATTATGGGTGGAACTGAGGAATAGAAAGGGTGAGATTCACAATGCTGGGATTGTACTACAGATCTCTCAGCTGCCAGTGGGAGACAGTAGAAGAGATATGTTGTCAGATTCTGGAAAGATGTGAAAATAACAGAGTTGGTGGATGATTTTACCATTGACTGGGACTCCATTAGTGCCTGAGTTTTGGACGGTAAGCAATTTGTTAGGTGTGTCCAAGAGGGTTTTTTGAAGCAGTATGTGGATAGTCGAACAGAGGAGGATGCCACACTGGACCTGATATTGGGAAATGATCTGGCCAGGTGATCATAGTTTCAGTGGGTTTTGGGAATTTTGTGAATAGTGACTATAATTCCATACATTTTTAGATACTTATGGATAAGGACAAGAGTGGACCTCAATGAAGGTGTTAAACTGGGAGAAGGACATCTGTAACCAAAATAGGCAAGAATTGGAGGATGTGGATTTGAAGTGGCTGTTTGAGGGTAAATACACTTCTGACATGTAGGAGTCTTTTAAGGACCAGTTATTTAGTGTGCAGGACAGGTACATTTCAGTGAAAATGAAGGACAGGAATGGCAGGATTCAGGAACTCTGGATGACAATGGAAATTATCAGATCAGTTAAAACAAAGGAAGCATGCCTAAGGTCTGAGCAACTGAAAACAGACAAAGTCCTTGAAGAATATAGAGAAAGTAGGAAGAAGTTCAAACAGGGAGTTGGGAGAACTAAAGGGACTATGAAATGTCCTTGGCCAGTAAGGTTAAGAAGATTGAGCTGAAAATGTGTTGCTGGAAAAGCGCAGCAGGTCAGGCAGCATCCAAGGAACAGGAGAATCGACGTTTTGGGCATAAGCCCTTCTTCAGGAAATGCCCTTCTTCAGGAAATGTCGATTCTCCTGTTCCTTGGATGCTGCCTGACCTGCTGCGCTTTTCCAGCAACACATTTTCAGCTCTGATCTCCAGCATCTGCAGTCCTCACTTTCTCCTCGAAGGTTAAGAAGAATCCCAAGGCATTTTATACGTATGTTAGCAGCAAGAAGGTCACTCGGGAAAGAGTAGGCCCACTCATGGATAAAGGAGGGAGGTTATGTGTGGAGCCAGAGGAAACGGGTGAGCTCTTTAATGAGTAGCGGGTCAATATAAGGAATGGGAGTTGGTGCAGGCTTGGTGGGCTGAAGGGCCTATTCCTGTGCTGTCTTGTGTCCAAAATGACCAAATCTATTTGTCCAAAATGACCAAATCTATTTTTATAATACAAGCTAAACACTTATTTTGTTAGATGTAATCACTATCCCTAAAGGAAGAAGATAGCAACTTTTCTTGTATACTTAAAAATAAAGTGCCAGTATGACCTCTACATGCACTTACATGTATGACAGGCACTTTTTAAAGGTTTATCCTTCTGGGAAATTACTCTTCTTCCTTCCTACATTGATTATAGTGCCACTCTATTCATTCCAATTGCTCGTTAGGTATAGCTGTCAAAAATGAACATTGAGTCTAAGATACTGTGATGTTGATGGTCATTTAGTCCATGTTGCATTTTACAGTATCATTTGCAATGACAGATAAATTTGCAGGTTATAGTTCATGGAATCTGATTGCATCGTTGGGATGAAATGTAGATCAGGACAACTGGAGGCAATTCTCAAGGTGTGGCCTCTGGGATGCCTATCAACTTAAAGGAGACCCAGGCAGAGTGTCTGTGGTTCAAGGTATAACTGCCAGCACCACTGAGAAACATGGATGTGTCAATGTATGTGGAGGAAGAAAAGAATTACTCAGACTGCAGACACCCAATGAAGACTTTCAAAATTTGGAATAGCAATGACAGGCTGAAATTGTGGAGTAGGAGCTCCTCTTACAGGATGACCTCTGGCCACAGATATGACCCTCCAGCACCAACAGAACTGAGTGACGGATGAGGGAAGAGATTGAAAGAGGCATTCCCTGGCATCCTAAGTCCCTCTACCAGGGGATGGCCTCGATCTCTCTGCTGGATTTCAGTCTCCACAATGGCGGACATCAGCCATTGAAAAATTCCAGCTGGTATGTGTGTGATGAGAATTCTCAATATAAATTTTAATTCCATACAACCCTGTCATGGTAGGTGCTGCAAGACGTGTCAGAGTGTGGACATGGATACCACCACTACACGTGTACATGGCAGGTACTCATGTGACTCAGCCAATGTTGTCTATCTTATACGTTGCAGGCAAGGATGTCCTGAGGCATGGTACATTGGGGAAACCGAGCAAAGGCTATGACAAGGGATGAATGGGCACCGCACAACAATCAACAGACAGGAATGTTCCCTCCCAATTGGGAAACACTTCAGTGGTCCAGGACAGTCGACCTCGAACCTTCGGGTGACCATCCTCCAAGGCAGACTTCAGGACAGGCAGTAGCTAAAACTGGCCAAGCAGAGGCTGATAGCTAAATTCCGTACCCATAGGGAGAGCCTCAGCCGGGACCTTGGGTTCATGCCACACTACAGGTGACCACCATTGCACTATACACACACACACAGACACTCCTATATACACATACAGGCACTCCTATACACCTATGTACACACATACACACGGACACACATGTACACAGACATGCACGCAGACACTCACACATGCCCTTACAGACACACACACTCCCACACTCACACATGCATCCTCTCAGAGACTTAGATCACTCTACACTCATGCACACACATATACACTCTCTCTCACAGACACTCACAACCCCCTACC
>NC_057726.1:23767118-23832694 GCF_004010195.1 Chiloscyllium plagiosum
GTGGTGGAGGCTGGTACAATTGCAACATTTAAGAGGCATTTGGATGGGTATATGAATAGGAAGGGTTTGGAGGGATATGGGCCGGGTGCTGGCAGGTGGGACTAGATTAGGTTGGGATATTTGGTCGGCATGGACAGGTTGGACTGAAGGGTCTGTTTCCATGCTGTACATCTCTATGACTCTATGATTCTACATACATATACATATACATTTGTGGAGTGAATTTGGACTTGCAGAGTTACATTGTACTTTGCTCAAAAACTGCATGATTTCATGTAAAACTCTGTTATCTCACTTTTTAGTTTACAATCAGTCTAAATATTATGGCAAAGATAGAGAACACAGTGGGCTAACACCTTCAACATATTGTCTATCTAACACCAATTGTTACAGTTAACCAGAGAATGCAACTTTAAAAAAAAATGTTTTGTGATTTACACATGAAAGAAGTGAAACTATCATGGTATTCTAACAGATGAAAGCCTCAACAAACAATCAGGGTATTTTCAATGTATAATTTCAGTTACATCACACTGTAAATTTGTGCTATAAATTCTGCATCTTACAATTGTGTCCTCCACAATCACCTGATGAAGGAGCGGCGCTCCGAAAGCTAGTGCTTCCAATTAAACCTGTTGGACTATAACCTGGTGTTGCGTGATTTTTAACTTTGTGCACTCCAGTCCAACACCGGCATCTCCAAATCATAAATTTTAATTCGCCTTAACAGCAAACAGCTACGTACGCTGAGCATCCATCATCTCAAAGAAGCAGTCCCAATGAAAATAGGCGAAAAACAGAAACATGCTGACAGATGGCCATAACTGCTGATAGTGTGAAATTGCCACATGCCTGCCTCCAAAGCCATTGCCTTCACTGAATGAAACTCTTGCGTAAGGTAATCATGTACTGGTGCTTTCATTTATTTCCACTTTGGTTACAAAAGACAAACTAAATTTCTAATGCTAAATAAATTTAGAGTATAGTGAGCTGACTTTTGTTTGTTCTGAAGAAGGGCCACTGGACTTGAAATGTTAACCCTGTTTTCTCTCCAGTGACCTGCTGTGCTTCTTCAGCAATTTCTGTTTTTCTTTCAGACTTTCCTTTGTGTTGCTTTTGGTGAGGTGGAGGAAATGGTATCATAATGATTCCAACATCTTGCCATGAGACAAAGATTACAAGATACTTCATTTCCTGCTCACAATAAAGACAATATATCTCCCTTGTAACTGTCTCCATAGTATAGCTCTTACATTGACATTAACTTTCTGTTGTGGAACCTGTTTCACCTTTGACATTTTCTGTTTGTTTCAATATCCACAGGCAGAAGGTGACTATTGGCAGTGTTTCCCACTCCACTAACTGATGAACACCTGAGACACCATCATTGGCTGAAGGGAGGACTTCAGTCTCCCACTCTGGAGACAAAGTTCCATCTCAGAAAACTGCCAGCCCATCTACAAGCTCTGTACTCCTAGATGTTGGCTTTGCTGGGACTACAGAAAGTCTCACAAATCCAAGTTTTGCAGTCAGAATTGAAGCAAAAGTGGGGGACCGGGAGTAGAAATGGGAGTGGAAAGGATCTTGAGGGACCAGGCTTACAAGTTTCCTTGTATGGACTGATGGTGGGCATGGGGTTCCTTCAATAACTAATCCTAGGCCTATTTGGTTGTCCCCTCCCCGAAGATGCAACCTCACAATTTAATTGCAAGGCTTAGGACATACAAGGAAATATTTGACAAAATATAATGGTGAAGAGGGGCAGCCAGAAAGGTGTTGCTGTCATATTTGGTTGAGTGATGTGGATTCATATCTCAAATGAGTGGGAGGAGGCATGCTGTTTGACATTAGAGCTGGGAGAGGGGGTTTTCAACCTAAGGGGGTCATAACAGCTCAGATGTGAAAATCATCATGAAGAATGGAGTAGAACAATGTTGTAACCTGGCAACATCCGTTGGGTGGAGATGCTGGTGTTGGACTGGAGTGGACAAAATCAGAAGTCACATGACACCAGGTTACAATCCAATGGGTTTATTTGAAATCACAAGCTTTCGGAGCGTAGCACCTTTGTCAGATGAAGTGAGAGAGAAGCAAACAGGCACAGAATTTATAGGCAGAGAGATCAAGGGCAATGAGATCAAAAGATCAAACAAATAGTCTGAGTGTTGATACATAAGTCTCTGCAGATGATCAAAAATGTTAGATGGTGTGAGTGAAGTGCCAACTGCTGAATAACAAGCAAAAGGATGACCTGCATTCAATTAAATAAGGCAGAGAGATAATTACAAAAAAGTTAAAAATAAGGTGGTGCTGAAGCCAAACACAAATGGCTGGGATAACATGATAGGATCAGGAGTTGCATGCCAAGGGTCTAACCAAAGTAATAACTAATCCAAAACTGTACAAACTAATTAAGGTAGAGAGTTCATAATAATTTATTAAGGTGATGATGTCAAAACAGGCCAGTAAGGAAGATTTTACAGATAGAGGACAATGTGATTGGGGTCTTCAAGACAGCCTCAACTGTGACTTTGAGTTTGTGTCACGCTACACGTGACCCCACTACACTTCTGTATCTGTAAAATCTTCCTTACTGTCCTGTTTTGACACCATCACCTTGATAAATTGCTATGATCTCTCTACTTTAATTAGTCTGAAATCACAAGACACCAGGTTATAGTCCAACAAGTTTATTTGGAATTACAAACTTTCAGAGCACTGCTCCTTCATCAGGTAATGAGCAGCGCTCTGGAAGATTGTACTTTGTAAATAAACCTATTGGTCTATAAACTGGTTCCTTGTGATTTTTAACTTTGTCCACCCGTCCAACAACAGCACCTCCACAATCTTAATTAGTTTGGACAGTTCTGGATTACTTATTACTTTGGTTAGACCCTTGGCATGCAACTCTTATTCCTATCATGTTATTCCAGCCACTTGGTTTGTCTCCAGCACCCTCTTATTTTTAATTTGGCTGTCAACTGTTGGCACCTCACTCACACCGTCGAACATTTTTCATCATCTGCAGTAGCTTATTATTCAACATTCTACTCAGCCTATTTGTTTGATCTTTTGATCTCTCTGCCCTTGATCTCTCTGCCTCTAAATTCCATGTCTGTGTGCTTCTGTCTCACTTCACCTGATGAAGGAGCAGCGCTCCGTAAGCTAGTGATTCCAAATAAATCTGTTGGACTATAACTTGGTATTGTGCTACTTCTGACTTTGACCATCCATTAGAAGTGTAGTTTGGTTCCTGGGAAACTGTTGGGAGATTACTGTTTGTTGGCATTTCTTCTTTGTGATGTGCGAACCCTGGTGGGGCAAAGTAAGTGGTAATATTTGTGTGGATGTTTGAAACTTAGAGGAGGCAAAATTCAAAGGGCAAAAATGTTCAAGGGTACTTCAAAATTTTGGAAATAGGATACAGAACCAATGGGTGATCCTAGGATGGACAGGATTGTGTAACTACTGGATAGAAACAGGAGAAAACAAAGCTTAACTAAGTTTTGCAAATACAATTCAATAAGTAAAACTCAAACCAACGCTTTCAAATTGACCCGAGGCTCTGTCAAAAAATAACTTAAGAAAATTAAATAGGCACTGATATAAGCAGTTTTTTTTCAGTTTCTTGTATCATAAATGCTATTGAAAACTGTTTTTAATTATGTGAAAAGTCATGCTAACTCCTCAAACAAACTTCCTTGAATTATTTCAGTCATATAATTGGATTAAGCAACTTGCCAGTTCAGCATTGGGAGTTTTGAAAATTAAAAATTTAAATTTTCAAAAGACTTACATTCACATCACAGAATCATAGAATTGTTATATGCAGAAGGAAGCCTTTCGGCCTGTCACTTCTATACTGGCAGTCTGAGAATTTTAACTTAATGTCCATCTCCTATCTTTTTCTTATAGGCCTGCACATTGCTTCCATTTAAATAATCATCCAGTGTGCCTTCTTGAGTGGCTCAGCTGTGCTAGCCTCACGACACTTCCAGGTAGCGCACGCTATGCCCAAAGTGTTCATTGTGTGGAAAAAACTTCTTCTCACCTCTTATTTGATTCTCTTGCAAAATACTTTAAACTATGCTCACTGGTTCTCAATCCTCTCATGAACAGGAACAGTTTCTCCCCAGCAAATCACCTCTTGACTTCTTCTCTTCAAGGAATCAATCCCAAACTTTTTCATCTTTCCTCATAACTGAAGTTTCTCATCCCTGGAACCATTCCTGTAAACTGCTTCTTCACTCTCTCCAAAGCATACAACTCCTTCTATTGTGTGGTGCCCAGAACATGCACAATACTCTAGCTGAGATCTAACTAGTGTCCATTCTAAGTTCATAATTACTTCCCTGCTCTTGCATTCTATGTCCCTATTAGTGAAATTAAGAATACTGTGGTCTTTATTAACAACTCTCTCAATTTGCCCTGCCACCCTCAATAACTTATATACATATTTATTTAGGTCTCTCTGTACTGAACACCCTTTATCTTCTATTATCTGTCCATGTTCTTTGTGCTAAAGTGAATTGCCTCATACCTCTATGCATTGAAATTAATCTGTTCTGTAAGCAACCTACTCCACCAATGCGTCAATGTTGTTGAGAAGTTCTACATTGTTTTCCTCACAGTTCTCAATTCTTCCAAGCTTTAGACCATCTGCAAACTTTGAAATTGCCCCCAGAACACTTGTATCTGGATCATTTATATACAACAGAACTGGGGTGGAATGGGCAGTCCTAATAATTGCTAAAACCATTGTCCCAATGCCAACTCATGGGAAAATCCACAATAAAACTTTCTTCCTGAGTGAAAAATGCCCATTAACCATTCCTCTCTGTTTTCTATGCCTTAGCCAAATTTGTACTCATATTGTTACTGTCCCTTTTATTCCATGACAGATAAATATCCTCACAAGTCAGTTTTGTGGCTCTGTATTGAATGTCTTTGGAATGTCACGTTCACATTAACAGCCTCGCCTTCATCAATCCTTCCAGTTACCTTTTGAGAAAACTCTAGCAAGTTAGTTGGGCTGAATTTTCCCTCGACAAATTCATACTGAGTCTTCTGAATCAACACACGTTTTTCCATGTGACTATTAGAGCAAACCTTTTATTAACTGATACCCATGGGGTCAGGAGTGTGCCAGATGATCAAATATTCAAGATAATCAAGAACTAAATCTTGACCAAGCTAGACATCAGCATCCCTCCAAAAATCTATGTAAATACATCAACACACATCCTAACATCAATGTGAAAACACACACTAAGTAATAGAAAGGTAATACAAGGCGTATACACATCACTGCTATACTTTATTTATAGTATAAGTATTCAGACATTGCTGTAGATCATGATATTTGAAGCAAATAATTTTTGCCATTTCATCAGGAAAGCTGTTGATAGAGTGCTGATTAAAATAAAGTTTGCTATAATTCCATTTTGAATAATTGTTTCTAAAGCTTTCTACCATCAAACTTAAACTGACATTGCTGGGGATATCTTTTCCTTCTTTGAAAAAGCTTGTCATGTTGACATTTCCCAGTCCTCTGACACCGTCCCTTAATCGAGGGAAGATTGACAAGTCTTTGCCAGTATCTCTGCAATTTCCATCCCCCTTCCCTCAATATCTTTGAATGCATCTCATTTGGTCCCGAAGCCTTATCAAATTCAACTACCAGAGCTTATCCAATATTTCCTGTTTATAAATTTTAAGTCTTTCCAGTTATTGAATCATTGAGATGTACAGCATGGAAACAGACCTCTTGGTTCAACTCATCCATGATGACCAGATATCCTAAATTAATTCTGGTCCCATTTACCAGCATTAATCCCATATCCCTCTAAACTCTTCCTACTCATATACCTATCCAGATGCCTTTTAATGTTGTAATTATACCAGCCTCCACCACTTCCTCTGGCAGCTCATTCCATACATGCACCACCCTCTGCATGAAAATGTTGCCCCTTAGGTCCCTTTTAAATCTTTCCCCTCACACGTTAAACCTCTGCCTTCTAATTCTGCACTCACCTACCTTGTGGAAGTGACCTTGACTATTCACCCTATCCGTGCCCATCATGATTTCATAGAAGTCACCCTTAGCCTCTGATCCTTCAGGGAAAATAGCCCCAGCCTATTTAGCCTCTCGCTCAAACCCTCCAACCGCGGCAACATCCTTGTAAATCTTTTCGGAAGCCTGTCAAAGGTTTCACAAGATCTTTCCTACACAGGGAAACCACAATTGAATATAATATTCTAAAAGTGGTCGAACCAATGTCCTGTACAGCTGCAACATGATTTTCCTAGCTCCCATACTCATTGCACTGACCAATAAAGTTTCTGAGTTTCCTCTTCTGCCACCATGACCTGGGCAACATCTGTCTCCATGGGTAAAGCTAGATGCCACGTATTTATTTTACACCTCAGTCATGCTTCTTGCATCTAAGTATAGATCTTCATTTTGGTTTCTTATCAGTTCTGTTCCTTTTACTATTGATGTGTTTATAGAAGATTTGGGGATTTCCTTCATGTTAGCTGCCTTTTTTTCATTACCCTTCTTTGTTTCATGGATTTATATTTTTATCTCTCTTCTCAATCCTCTGCATTATGTTTGTTTCTCATTTGCATTTCCGACCTGCCACCTGTCTGTTTAACTTAATTTCTATCTTCTTTGTCATCCATCAAGGTCAGAAATTTTTTCTCCTACTTTTCCATTTGAGGGGATATATCTCGACTGTGCCATAACACCTCCTCTTGGAAGGTAGCATCATGCAGCTGCTCTTTATTCCACCAATCTTTGGTTCCAGTTTGTCTGGACCAGCTCTATTCCTGCCCCATTGAAGTTGGCTCTCTGCCTGTTGAACAATCCTACTCAGAACAACGCCATTTTCCTCTGCCAATCTAATCGTTATGTTGCATTGGTCTTCATACATTTTCCTCTACTGTTACTTGACTTATTTGTCCCATTTTATTCTCAAAAACCACATACAGAAGTGCCTCCATACTTGGCGGACCAGACACATACTACTGCAGGAAATTTTCCTGAACACAAAGTAGGAATGCTTACCCTTTCTGCCCCTAACACTACCACTAACCCAGTCTACACTTGGTATTAAAGTTCCTCATTGTAATTACTCTATAATTTCCTTGCAGATTTGATTCTTCATAATCCTTCTCACTAGTTGGTGGTCTATAGATTACATCATGCAATGCAATTTCATTTTTCTTATTTCTTAGCTCTAGCCAAATTGTTTCTAAACTCTCTGATTAACTTTTTTCTCCAGTACTGAAATGTTCTCCTTAATTGAACCTCTTCGCCTTTATTTTCTCTTTATCTTTTCTAAACACATTGTAATTGGGAATATTTATCACACAGACTAGCCCTACTTGAGTCAGATCTCCATTATCACGACATAATGTGAAAATCTGTGCCTGTAACTCAACAATCTTGTCTATGATTCTCAATGTATTCATTGTCAAAAAGTGTGGCACTAGAAAAGCACAGCAGGTCAGGCAGCATCCAAGGAGCAGGAGAGTTGACATTTTGGGCATAAGCCCTTCATCAGGAATGTTGGGGGGGCAGGTGGGTTGGGAAGGGGGCTGAGAGATAACGAAGAGGTTGGGGATGGGCTCGGGGGAAGTTAGCTGGGAAGTTAGGTTGATTCAGATGGGGGGTAATGGTGATAAGTTGGTGGGGAGGGTGAAGTGGATGGGTGGGAAGGAAGATGGACAGATTGGACAGTTTAAGAGTCATGATGAGTTGGAGAGTTGGATCGGGGATGGGGGCGGGAGAGGGGAGATTTGGAAACTTTGATGTCCAGCATCTGCAGTCCTCACTTTCTCCATGTTTTCATAGCCATGCAGTGTAACCCTGACTTGGATTTAATTATATTCTCCCTTGGTCTGATTCTATTTCCATATTATTCCCTATTTTGGTCCTCCCTGTCCCTCCCAGCATTTTGTGCACCTTGGTATTACTTTCTCACTCACTCATGCAGTTCTTTCTGATGTCCTCTCTCTCTCTCTCTTTCCCTCTGCCACTCACTCACTCACTCGTTCACTTATTCATGTTGTTATATTTGCCATCCTCTCTTTCATATACTGTTTTACCTGGTGTCCTCTCTCTCTCTCTCACACACACACACAGAAACAAAATTCATTTGATATTCTATCTGTTTTGTGTGCTTTTTATCTGCTGTCCACACTCTCTCATATGCATGCTCTTTTATCTTGTGTCTGTTGCTGTCTCTCTCTCTCTCTCTCTCTCTGTCTCTCCTTGTGCTGCTGTCTGGTGTTTGCACTCTCTGTCCTGCGCTGTTCTGTCTGGAATTTGCTTACTTTCTCTCTCTCTCTCACTCACACACACACACAAACAAGTTTCATTTGATATTCTAACTGTTTCATGTGTTGTTTATCTGTCCACACTCTCTCATATGCATGCTTTTTTAATTTTGTGTCTATTGTTGTCTCTCTCTCTCTCTGTCTCTCTCTGTCTCTCCTTGTGCTGCTGTCTGGTGTTTGCACTCTGCTCTGTGCTGTTCTGTCTGGAATTTGCTTACTTTCTCTCTCTCTCTCTCTGTGTCCTTGCACTGCTTTAAGTGGTAACTGCTATATCTCCGTCTCTCTCCTGTGCTGTTTTATCAGGTGTTTGGTGTCTCTCTCTGTCTGCCTCTCACTCTGATTTCTCTAGTCACTACTCTTTCTCTCTCTCATGAGCACCAGATATTTCAAGGTACATTCCACCCAATTAAGAACCTTTTGAAGAGGGGTCACTGGATTCCAACTGTTGACTATGCTTTCTCTCCAAAGATGCTGCCAGACCTGCTGAATTTCTCCAGCGTACCTCAATTTATTTCAGATTTCCTGCATTCAGAGTTCTTCATTTTATTTATAAACATATAAGTATATTTGAGGTACAATCGCTGTCATCATGCAAGAAAAATGTCAGCTAGTTTGCTCTCAGTAATGTCCCACTAACCGCAATGTGATAATCTGTTCTTTTTTGTGCTGTTTATTAGAGAGTAGGTATTGACCAAGTAAAAGGCGGTAATTGCCCTGCTGTTCTTCTTTAATATATTGCAGTGGAATCTTATACATCCACCCAAGCAGGCAGATAGGCACGAGTCTCATGTGAAAGACACCACCACCTCACCTACAACGCTGCATCATCATTGTACCAGAATATCCGTCGTAATTCTGAACCAAGTGTGTTACCAACTGAGCCACAGTTCATTTTGCAGTTCATGTTGAGCAACAACATACTATCTGTACATCTCTCAACTAAAACTATCATCAGAACCATTCATTCCCTTCACTCTCAAATGGTTGTCCAGCTTCTCCTTAAATCCCCTGATTTTATTCTCATCAACCATAGTGGTAATCCCTCTGATATAAAGTATCAAAGTATTACCAGTTTTTGAGTAACAAAATTTGTTCTGAATTCCTGCAGGATTGCATGATGAGCATTATTCCCGGATGGCTTCTGATCATATACAATTGACCCTGATTTAAAAAAAAAGTAATGCTAATTTTTCTATCATTATAGTTTACAGTTATTCTTTGGTAATCAAATGTTTTCACCAGTAATCATTTGTGAAAACTTACAGAAATTGCTCACTTAAATAAGGCAGTGGAAACATTTGTTGGCATTCGTGTAAGGTACTTTGTTTTTATGTGTGTTCCAATGAAGGATAAAAGATAAATCAGAAATGATTCCTTTGGAAATATTTCAGAAGTGGGTAGTCTTTACTGGTTGGAGTCACACTGAGATCAAAGGAAGATGGTTATGATTGTCAAAAGCCAATTATCTCAGTACCAAGACATTGCTGTAGCAGTTGCTTAGACAACTGACCTAAGCCCAATCACCTTCAGCCACTTCAATAGCTAGGAAAGTAAGTTGTGAAGAGGACTTCAGGATGCTCCAAAGTGGGGGGCACTGTGGCACAGTGGTTAGCACTGCTGCCTCACAGCGTCAGAGACCCGGGTTCAGTTCCCGCCTCAGGCGACTGACTGTGTGGAGTTTGCACGTTCTCCCCGTGTCTATGTGGGTTTCCTCCGGGTGCTCCGGTTTCCTCCCACAGTCCAAAGATGTGCAGGTTAGGTGAATTGGCCATGCTAAATTGCCCGTAGTGTTAGGTAAGGGGTAAATGTAGGGGTATGGGTGGGTTGCGCTTCGGCGGGGCGGTGTGGACTTGTTGGGCCGAAGGGCCTGTTTCCACACTGTAAGTAATCTAATCTAATCTAATCTAATCTAATAACTGAAGTGAGTGGGCAAAGAGCTGACAGAGTACAGTAAAATGCAGGAAAATGTGAAATTGTCAATTCTGATGGGAAGAATAAAGAAAAAGTATATTATCTAAATGAGGAGAAAGTGAGGACTGCAGATGCTGGAGACCAGAGTTGAAAAATGTAGTGCTGGAAAAACACACCAGGCCGGGCAGCATCCGAGGAGCAGGAGAATCGACGTTTCAGGCATAAGCCCTTCTTCAGGAATCATTCACCACATTTTTCAACTATTATCTAAATGTTAAGAGATTGCAGAGTAATCTGGGTGTCTTAGTGCATGAAACACAGAAAGTTAGCACGCAGTACAGCACGTGATTCAGAAAGCCAACAGAATGTTATTGTTTATTGTGAGGAGAATTGAATACATAAATTGGAACGTTATGCTTCAGTTATACAGGGCATTGGTGAGACTGCATCTGGAGTGTTGTGTATGGTATTGGTTTCCTAATTTATGGAAGGATGTAAATATGTTGGGAACACATGTAACAGAAAGTTCACTGGATGAATGCGTGAAAATGGCAGGGTGTCTTATGACAAAATGCTAGACTGGCTTGAGTTGTATCCATCACAGTCTGGAAGATTAAGAAATGACTTGAAACATATAAGATTCTGAAAGATATTAGCCTGAGAATGGGTTAGGAGAAGTTGTTTCCTCTAGTTACAGAGTCCAAAATTAGGAGTTATTTATTGAAAATAAGGAGTTGCCCATATAAGGAGAGGAAGAGTTTTGCTTTTCTTTGAAACCCTCTTCCTGAAAGGCCGTGGCAGCCGAGTCTTTGAATCTGTTAAGGTAGAGATAGATTAAGTCTTAATATGCACTAGGGTGAAAGGTTATTGGTGAGAGATGAAAATGTGGAGTTATCTAATCAGCCACAATCTTATTGAATGGTAGAGCAGGCTCAAAGAGTCAAGTGACCTCCTCCTTCTCCTGATTAGTTTATTTGTTTATATGATCAGCTCTTCCACATAAGGTCAGAAATAGGCGTGCTCATTGATGAGTGCACACGTTGTTACACTCATGACTCCTCAGATGACAAAGTGACCCATTCCATATAGAGCAAGACACAGGCTTCAATTAATAATGGCAAGTAAGATTTATATGTGCCACACCTGCAAGTTATTGACCATCTTCAACACTGGAGAATCAACTCTTCAGCTGTTTAGATGTAGTGGCACTGTCGTCATTAAAATCCTCCACTATCAACATCATTGGGAATGGTTCTGATGAAGAGCCATACCAAATTTGAAATGTTAACTCTGTTTCTCTCTGCACAAATGCTGCCAGACTTGCTGAGATTCTCCAACATTCTCTGTGTTTGTTTCAGATTTCCACCATCTGCGGTATTCTAGTTTTCTTATATTCGGGGACCTTTAATCAGAAACTTACTTTCAGCAACCGCATTATAACTGTAGCACCACAAATCAGATGAGAAATTAATCATGAAGAAAGTGAGTGACTTGCTTGCTGACTTCACAAATCATTCTTCACCATCAGAAGGCACAATTCAAGAACATGATACAACACTCCTGACTTGTCAGGGACTACTCCAAAAACACTTGAGAAATTCAATACCAGCCAGAATAAGCAACCCATTTGATCGTCATCCACCCAATACTGAGACATTCATGCCATATGAGCAGAGCATTGTATCATCTGCAAGATATTCTGCAGCAACCCACCAAGGCTTCTTTGACAAAAGCTTTCAAAGTTGTAACCCCTACAAGGTTAGCAGGTTGATTTTGGAGTTGGTCACCATCCTGAGTTTGAGACAAACACTTCCCTGGCTCTAATTTAAAATCCCGAATCTCCTGCACCACATGGTCTGCAGTGATTCCAGAAGGCGGCTTACCACCAGCTTTTCAATGGTAATCAAAGATGTGCAATAAAAGCAGGTATGCCAGTAATATTCCTGTTCCATTAAAGAACAAAAGTAGCAATTAGGGATCATTCACCTGAACAATGTCAGATAAACATGCAAGCAGAATTTAGCTGAGGCCATTTTCCAAGTATCTCCAGTGGTCACCTAAAATGGGTGTTAGGCCCCTTGAATATTTCCATTTCTTCTTCTTCTCCTTCAGTAGTGTCAATATCAAAATTTGACACCAGCCTTTGGCAGCAAATAACAAATGAAGGATGGTGACTTATAATTAATATAGATTGATATCTCTGATTGTTTTCTTATCTATGTATGCAGGAAAGCCACCACCAGGTGAAACCACATCAGGAGAATGATGAGACCCTTGTGGTATTTCTTTTTGTGTGTGAACTGTTCTCTTCAGGTCTTGCAGCAGGCATTACAAATTTCTCCACTGAAGACATTCACTTCACACCTTTAAACTTTTATAAGAACACTTTAAATCATAGAATCCATGCTGTGCAGACAGAGGCCATTCAAGTTTGCACTAACTCTCCAAACAGCATCTCACCCAGACCCACCCCCCACCTTATCCACATAACCCCGCATTAACTAGAGCTAATCCACCTAAAAGACACATTTTTGGGAGGAAACTGGAGCATCCGGCAGAAACCCATGCAGTTAGGGGAAGGATGTGTAAACTCCACACAGTCACCCAAGGCTGGAATTGAACCTGGGTCCCTGACTGTGTGGCAGCAGTGTCAACCACTGTGTCACTGTGCTGCCCCTTTGGCAAATGATTGAATTAATGTTTGTCTGCTGTGGAGCACAGGACAGTTCTGTGTCTGAAATTGATTGTCATTACAGTTGATGAGAAGGAAACCCCCGTGAAGGGCACAAAGAAAATCATCAAGAAGACTCCAGTGAAGAGCAGCAAGAAATAGAGAAAGTCTGGGACTGAAAGGTACACCACAAAGGGATAAAACGGATTTACCCATACACCGGCATCTCTAACCCCCCCCCCCAACACCCCCAGGCCATCAGCATTATGAACTTGCTCGGCAATGATATTTTCTGACATGTTGCAGGGGAGACTTCCTGCCTGGTACATCACAACCAAGGTGGCACCATCAGCTCCAGGATGATCCAGACCATTGTACTCTTGCTGCTGCCTGGGAGCTGGTCAAGCACGCTATGTTGGAAGGGACAAAGGCAGTGACCAAGCACACCAGCTCCAAGTGAAACACCACACTGTACTGAACAAAAACACCATCGCTCCTGGAGCATCAGCAAGATCAGCTACAATGGCCACATGTCTCATTAATGTTCATGTGGTTGCTTTAAAGTCCACATTAAATGTCCACATTTTGCTAGTTTAAGTGGTGGAATATAATAGCCCCTATGGGAGCAGACAGGGAGGTCCTGAAGAAGGGCCTGTGCCCGAAACGTCGAATCTCCTGTTCCCTGGATGCTGCCTGACCTGCTGTGCTGTTCCAGCAATAAAGTTTCAACTTTGATCTCCAGCATCTGCAGACCTCACTTTCTCCACTTAATAGGGTAGCAAGGTGCAGAGTGGACAGCCTGAAACCTTCCTGATGCCCCCTCCAATGACGTGTGGCAGGCAGTAAATCCAAAGTCAACTTTCCTGCTTTTAGGGCAATTGAAGCCTTTAACTTGGAAATTAAGGGCTTTATCCCACTGCTGCATTATCCCACAACTACATGGATATTAAAATCATCTGTACATACATAGAAACTAGATTCAGCCTATTTTAAGTTAGGGCTGTCATAGCTGCACGAAGCCCTGTGCTCAAACAATTTAGTAGACATATTGGGTAAATACCATGGAATGCAGGAATATCCATGGTGGTTGGGATGAGGTGGGGGTTGTGGTTGGTCAAGGGAGTCAGCAAACAAGTGAAGATCTTTGTGCCTGTTAGCTAGGACAGCCAGGAAGCCACTGAAGTACTGGGTGTGGTTAACCCAAATGCAAGTCCATTGAAGCATACTTGCAGGCTTAGTGCTGTCAGGATTATGGCAGACTGACTGAAACCTGTCGCCAACTTACTTTCATACATGCTCAATTTTCTATTCAGTGAAAATAACAGATAAATAGTGATAGATTAGATGTCATCTCTCACAAATAATTTGCAAGCATCAACAGCAATGTTACTGCAAATCATGTTGTCAATATTTGCACAAAATATGTTTGAAGGAATAAATGCAATGTTTTCAATTTGTCCATAATATAAAGTATTTTATGTCATATGGTTATAAAGAAGTACAAGATGAGAATTGAAAAACTTATTATCTTTCATTGTGCTGTATAGAATTTTGAATTTTCCATAAACAGATACAAATGCTAAGTATACTGAAAGTTTGATTAAACAATAGTATGGTAATACAATTGTGTAACTTTTCTCAAACGATTCATATTACCCAAAGGTACATTGTCATCCATCAGTAATCTGTGGATGGTAACAACAGCATTTTTAATTTGAATGTTCCTTTTCTTTCTTTGGCACGCTCCTATCTCAATAGTTTGCACTTAGTGTTCAACTATGTTAAGCATTGCAGGTTGTGTCTCAAGCACCCATGGTCTCTGCTGGAGTTGCTGCAGATGAAGGCACTGGACTGTGGTGATCATAATTCTCTTCATGTGATAAAAGGTCCCATGGCACTTTTACCAGAAAGGCTATCAGAGACATCTGTTTACTATATGAAAGAAATGATTCTTATATCAAACTCTACCCCAATTGTAATTTATGACACAAACTGCAGCACTAGGTTCAATTCACTTGAAAAAGTTTGCCATTGGTGTCACAACACTGGCATGCAGTCTATAATTCTTGCTTTCCGTTTAGAATAGTAGTAAGCTGTAAAAATGACCAATACTCAAAAGTTAGCCCCATTGTTCAGAATTCTTTTATAATTCCGATGCAAAGGATTCCTATAATAACAATAAAAATATAGAATGATGCATTACTCAATAGCCTTTTAATTAGAATTCATTTATTTTAAATCCATCTAGTCATTTGTTGATTTTGTTTAGATTTTCAAGTCAAATTTGAAGATGAATTCTTTATCAGAATTCAATGCATCATCTGTAGAAGGTCTTTATTAGTAAAGAGGAAAAAAATGAATTCATCTTACATTATAATTGTATTATTGTTCCTTTTTGAAAATGCATACAAGCCCTACAATTATCTGGAAGAGCTACCCCTCTACCATAGAAAACCACATCACAATTCATTACATAGAGGTGACAATGATTGTTTCATGGTTTAAAATAAATGGTCTTTTCAGATGCTAATCAGTCCTTACAGTATTATCTGACTCATTCTTCAGTTACATGAGTTAATAATTTATGGAATGAAATGTGTTATAATTTTACTGTGTCAGAACTGTGTTGTAATTATACTAATGCTACATTTGAATTATTTACAAAAGATGGTTTGATGGTGATAATAACACAGTGCCTTTTGCCTTTCCTTCCACTAAGCTTCACTTAAAGATAAAAGGTTTGTAAAATACAAAAGAAACATCAAACCTTTAAGGACTGTGTGGCAGGAATTGTGTTGTACATCAGTAAATTTAACATGATTAGAAGTTTTAAGCAGAGAACAGTTATTCTGGAAAGTTCTAGGTGTGTGCCTTTGTTATTGTCTTTATAATCGTGATGTCAAGTTGTACGAAAGTACATCTTAAAAAATTGTGTTTTGAACAAATTGCATTTATATAGAACAAAGACATTTTTGTCAGTTAAATAACTGCATTGCTGAGAATGTTATTTGGAACTTTTCAAGAATATCACACCTGTTGTCCCATTCTGTGAAGAGTTTATACTTTAAATTAGTAAGTTGGCGTAGCTGTTGGGATGTCAATTGATTTACAGAGGCTGTGTTACAGAAATAATCAGAACTTCAACAATTGAATTTTAATTTGTGCATACATGTTTTCAATTATTTATGGAAACTTTTTAAGGAGCTATTATCAGTAAAGTCTTAATCAGCAATGGTTACTTCTGCAAAGTGACATTTATGCATCTGTATGTGTAAATGTGTAAATCTCCCAATGGCAAGATGGCAGCAGAGTAAGATGTTTCAGTTAGAGCTCCTCTGCTCCATCCATTCTTTTTCTTTTCTTTCAAATTTCTAGCTTCAACTTACTGGAGATGAATGAGGAGACCGGAGGTTGTGACAAGTCCCAGTCGAGGCCCAGAGGGGAGTCCGTGGAGGCGGCCAGTCCAGGCATGTTTTGGGGTTGAGTCCCAGCCCAGGCCTTGTGGGAGTGGAGTGTCCAGGCAAGTCCTTGGAGGTGAGTCCCAGGCCAGGCCTGTGTGTGAGTGGAGAGTCCTGGCTAGTCCCAGGCCAGGCCTTGTGTGTGAGTGGAGAGTCCTGGCTAGTCCCAGGCCAGGCCTTGTGTGAGTGGAGTGTCCAGGCAAGTACTGGAGGTGGGTCCCAGGCCAGGCTGGTTTGGGAGTGGAGAGTCCTGGCAATTCTTGGGGTGAGTCCCAGGCCAGCATGGGGCAGCGGGTCCAGATGAGTCCCAAAGAATTGGTATATAGACTTAAAATTGAGAGATTTTAAAAAATAAAACTTCTGTATTCTTTGTTATCTTTCCATGAAAATGATAACAGATGATCAGCGTCCTTCAAGAAATTGTCATTGTTGCTACTTTTATTTTGAGGTTTCATATAAATTGACATACCACGGAATCTATACTATATAATTGATTGCTGAAGGAAAGACTGTGCAAAATGTATTCATATCTATTCTATAGTTCAGCAATATTATAGTTTCCTGTGCTTTTTCAGAAAAATGACTTTATCCAAGTTCAACATAGAATATACAGCACTTGAACAGAACATTAAGTTCTATCAGTTCATGTTGATGTAACCACATTTTATTTATGATTCTCTGGACATGTTTGTACCAAACACTTAAGAATTCTACACCTAGGTACCCTGTACTCAACACGGCACCAAAGCGGTGACGTTACAAACCTTTCACTGCACTCATTTGAGTGTCCATGACAATAAAGGCTATTCTATTCTATTCTATTCTATTCTATTCTATTCTATTCTATTCTATTCATGTTTCTGTCAGTTCTCTATAAAAACTATAGCAGTGAAATGGGAGAACACCTGAGGAAATCTAACAGTCATAGCCACAGATACTGCATTCTCAATGGAAACCACATTCAAGTCAAAAAATGGTGCCAAAGTACAACATTGTTTATATTCCAGATCATTTTCAATCTCAGTTTCCTGTTGAAAGCATGGCATAGATGAAATTAACATGGTATAATTTTACACTTGTAAGAAATGTTAATTTTTTAGTGGTAAATGTCCTACTTTCAATTGATTTGTCGAAAGACCATTCTGAAATACAGTTTCCAACTGGAGACCATAACTGTAAGATATTCACCCACCTGGTAGGGATTATCAGTAATTGGCAAATTATTTGTAAGGGTAAAATGCAAAATCTTAATTTTACTTATTCATTCATAGAATATGATCATTGCTAGTAAGGTCAGCATTTGTTTCTGTTATCTAATAACAGCTCACATGTAATGTATTACCTAGTTATTCAGTGAAGGGCTTTTAGTACATGTGTTAACCTCTTTAATGTTACATAGTTAAGGTCAAATGATGACCCACAAATTCATTCCTGCACCTACACCTATTCTTGGTCATTTTAAAATGTTTATTTTAGTATAAAATGATTGATAGTAATATTTACCTGTGTTGCACAGTATCATCCTATTTAGACATCAAAGAATCATCAGAATATACAAGTAAATGAAACACTGCTTCCCTGCTAGATGGGATATTAAAAAAACAGTGCAGTATTTCAAGTATCTTGCTGTTTATCAGTCAATAATAGATGGGCAACTCTTCACATTTTCTGTTAGTGTAGCATTGGTAAGTCATTGTCTACACTTGTTAAGATGTCATTTTCCATTATTGCTACATCATTATCTTCAAAGGGAAAAATTTTTTTTCTTAAATCAAGTTTATTTTTATTTGTGATTTAAATATTTCTACCTCCTGTTCCACAGAACCCAATTTGTTGTTTTAGTTCATCAATTTCTCTAAATTACAGCAGTTTGTTTTTATAGTTGATGGAATAACTGATGAACTAATGATCTTTTTCTTTGAGAATTTACTTGGGCTTTTCCTAATCGGATACCTTACATTCAGCAGAAATCGTCGTTAGCAAGACATTGGCTTCCACTGGAATGATAACAAATTATCAGAGTCCTTAAGAAATTGTCAATGCCTCTGCTTTTATTTTGAGGTTTTATATAGGTTGACATACCATATAATTAATTGCCTGAGGGAAAGGACTAGATTAGGTTAGGATATCTGATCAGCATGGATGAGTTGGAACAAAGCATCTGTTTCCAAGCTGTATATCTCTATGAATCTATGACTTCATGAAAAACTCTGCAAAATATGTTCGCATCTATTAGATAATTCAGCAATATTATAGGTTCCTGCATCTTTTCAGAAAAATGACTTTATGCAAGTTCAACAGCACCTGAACAAATCATTAGATTCTATCAGCTCATGTTGATTTAAACAATCCACTTGAAACCCACCCTATATTACCTCTTATAATTCTGTTTCTGTAACCCTGTATTTCCTCCCGCTTCCTGTGCTAATTTAGCCATCTCTTTAATGCATCTTTTCTGGTTACCTCAACTACACCTTTTCATAATGAACCTCATATTAATAATTTTGAAGATTTTCCTTACTGCTGTTGAAACTTATATAATGTGAATTGTCCTAAGTTCCCCTCTAGTTCTTTTGCTAATAATTTTAAAATCTCTGACCCTGGTTACCAACTTGACAGAGGAAATCATTTATTCTTATTGTATCAGTATCTCTCAAACTTTTGAACACCTTTACGAAATCTCACCTTACTTTCTGTACTCCAAGGAGAACAAGTTCTGATTTTCTCATTTTTCTGCATCATTAAACACCTTTTCCAGTACCATTCTCTTAAATATTCTCTGTAGTCAAGCTCTTGGCATTCATTCTAAAGCATTGTTCCCAAAATTAAACTCAATATTCCCTCTGAGGCTTAACCTGTAATTTGTAAGAATTTAACTTGTTTGTTTATTCTATTCTCCATTTACATTATTAAATATCCTGTATTCTTTTCTCTCTGTCTTATTAACTTGGCCTGTCAAACATTTGTGAACGTGTATTTTCATGTATCACACTCCTCAAACTCACACCATTTACATTACACTGTCTCTTCTTGTTGTTCCTACAACTTACCCTTTATTTGCATTAAACTATATCAACCACGTTTGTCAATTTCACAAGTCTATCAAAGTCCTAATGAAGACTGTTCCTTCCCTTCTTACTAGTTCTTCTTGCTTGTCATATGCTTATCTTTGTTCCCATTGTTAGAAATCACACAACATCAGGTTTATAGTCTAACAGATTTATTTGAAAGTATTAGCTTCCAGAGCACTGCTCCTTCATCAGGTAGCTAGTGGGGCAGGATCATAGGACACAGAATTTATAGCAAAAGATCATAGTGTCAAACAACTGAGGTGACATATTAAATAAACCTAGACTACTGTCTAGACAAACCTAGATAGCAATCTAGGTTTATTCAATGTATTGCATCATTTGTATGAAACAATGAATATTTGCTATAAATTCTGTGTCCTAGGATCCTGCCCCACTAGCTACCTGACAAAGAAGCAGTACTCCAAAAGCTAGTTCTTCCAAATAAACTTGTTGGACTATAACCTGGTGTTTTGTGTTTTCTAACTTGACCCAACCTGGTCCAACAATGGCACCTCCACACCATTTGTTCCCATTGTTAGACTTTCCTTGAACAAGTTGGTAGCTTGTCACCACAGGCTCTACCTTGAACAGTGTCATTCTTTATCAAATATAGGTGACCAGGAAACTCTCCTGTCCCTAACGTCTGCCATAGGCCTATTGGAAGAACTTACAGATCAACAATCAACCTATTTGGCTACATATGAACAATGAATGCACTTTTAAAGGCCATCAAGTCTGGGAGTGGGGCTTGAAATCAAAATTTCTGGCTCAGAAATGGGAATGCAATCCACTACACCACAAGGCTTCCCTCCTGCTATTCACAACACATCAAAGATTTGTACTACCTGCAAATTTCAAAACAGCGCTTGCAAGGCATAGATCTGGATTATTGAAATGGCCTGATCTTAAATGGAAATAGATCAAACATGATTTGATTGCATGGCAGAATAGGTTCAAAAACCAAATGGCTTTCTCCAGCCCCTGTTCCTTATATTGTTATGACTCCTAGGGCTCCAATTACATATTTTCAGTCAGAATAATATCTGTCGACCACTTCTTTTTGCCTCCTATCCCTTAACCAATTTCACACTCAAATTATCACTATATTTTTAAATTTCACAGTTATGTGGTTATATATTAAATGCATACAAAAGTACATATATATCATGTCTACCACACGGTCATATTAATCTTCTCTGTTACTCCATCAGTTAACTAGTTAGTCAGACATGATTTACTTTTAACCCATCATGCTGACCATTTTTTTCTCAACATTAACTTCTCCAACAGATAATTAATTTTGTCCTTGATAATGATCTCTTGTAGTTTTCCCATCACTGGTTGATTGACCTGAACCTTCCAGGTTCATTCTTCTCTCCTTTTCTAAACCACAAACATGTTGACAGCAGAAATGAGTTTCCTGAATTTGAAGTGTTTGTTGCGCTACTGAAGATATTGCCAGCACTGTTGAAGGGATTACTGCATTGTTGAAGGATGGACAGTTATCCTCATTGCATTTGGCCAATATTTATCCTTAAATCATGTCCAAAAAACCCCCCATGTTATCTGATTATTGTCACATTGCTGTTTGTGGGAATTTGCTGAGCACAATTAATTGGTTGCCACATTTCTTACATTACACTTTTTGAAAAGATTTCATTTGCTGTAAAGCAGTGTCAGAAGACTGGTGGTCTTGAAAAACACTATGTAAATGCAAATCTTCCTTTTTCTCATTTTAAAACCCCTATAGGTTTTTGTGAATCATGCAGCCTTTTAACAGCTCATTTTTTGGGACATGACTGTTGCTGTCAGCACCTACATTTATTGCTCACTGCAAGGTGGTGGTGAATTGCCTTCTTTTAAACATTGCTATCCTTAGGGCTGTTAGGGTTTTTGAGCAGATCCTGACTTGTTCTACCTGTAAGTCCAGATGTGAGCATTATAATGGATGGAGATTACGGTCCTCTTTCAGAACCATGTATAATATTCAGCACCTTCTAGTTGTCAGAATCAAGATTACATTGACATTGACTTAGAATAAGGCTGCTTAGCCTCCCAGCCAAATAATTATGCACAGTAAATAGATCCAAAAGGGAAAACAAGAAAAAAAAAGTAGGGTTGGAGAAACAAAAGAAGCTGGGTAATATCCTGTGCCAAAACCTGAACAGTAAACAAAATATGGAAAGGACACTGAAACATGATAAAATATATTGCTTTTCTTTCCTATTAATAAGAATATTTCAAAAATCAGACACTTAATATTTTGGGATGCAAATAAAGTAATAATCTTCAATGTTAAGAGTAGTTAGAAATTTCCAGCTAGACTGAATGACACATTTCATTTGCATTTCAGACTTCTTATATATTTGCAATAATTTTTTTATGGATATATCTTCATTTTATCAAATGTGAGCCTCACATCTGAATTACTTAAATGGTAAGTTTGTTCTTTGAAATCTACGTGCACAGTTTCATTGGTAGCTTCATGTTTATTAAAATACTGTAAGTAATTGATTTCCTTTTTCAAAGTTGTAAATATGGATGAAGCATTTGAAATTAATTAACCTCATCAATGTTAGGATTCACAAGTGAATTTTTGTGGAAACAAGCTCATGGAATAAACGTTTTGAAAATAAAATTGTAAGGAACTTTTTCACTTGATTGAATCTTATATGTATCAAATTCAGCAAAAGCAGTGGAAAAAAGAATTGATATATTTAGTTTTCCTTACCCATGTCATAGGCAGATTCTTGGGATGTTTCACAAATTTTGGATTGGAATTGCTTCACCTTTAATGAGCTTTCATTTATTTTAGCTCCATTTCTTTCGTACTTCGATTTTTTGTGAGCATAGTTACTAAGAAGCAACTTTTGACCTTTTTTTTTCGCCAACAAAGAAATGATAGAAGTCTCACCACGACTATGGCTGTGTGGGAAAGCTGTTTAATTTTTAATACAAAGTTCATTTGTCCATTCGATTGATGTAATTGATGTGCATCTTTTTCGCCCCAGGATACAGGTTAATAACTCTCTAACCTGAGGAAAAAAAGATTAAAGCAAAATATCCTGTGGTTTAGGTGACCATTAGTAATATTTTATTACAAAAAGATTTCTCTGCCTGTTTACTAAGATCAAATAATGTCTTCGCACCTTTGTCTTTTCCAGTTTTCTGGCTTTCAAAAACAAGTCAAATAAATAAACTTAGTTGCAAAAATACAAAATATTATTTTAATAAAATATCTGTCCTTTAAAAAGAGATTGGTGACAACAGATGTTCTCCTTAACCCCATTAATACTGAATTTCATTTGACTTTGTAGAATCTTGCTTCTTTTGCTATGTAGCACAGTACACGTAGAAAGCATAATGTTATAGTTAAAATGCTAAGTAACATAAAGTGAATAAACCTGTCAGCAGGGTGAAATGCAGTGATAGAATGACATTAGTTAATTTGATATTTATTCAGTGCTGTCAGTGTGAAAGAAAATTATGACTATGGATAAAAACGGTAGATTGTCAAATCTTACCGTCAACCTTATCATTTTTAATAAATGATCACTGTGGGATACTGAGGAGCACACTGGCAAGCAAATATAATCATTGCACCTTTTTGTACTTGAGTTTAAATTCAGAACAGGCCAACTTTGTAGGTGTAGGAAGGAGGGAGAAAGAATCTCCACTCTCTTGTGACTGTAATATTTCCTTTACAATATGAATTAGGAGATGATTTAATCTACTCTTCAGCTTCTGTTTAAGGTTATAATTACAACTGCTGTACAATTCAAATCTGTACTTTTCATACGTGCAGTATTTTGGATGTAGTGGTTAGCAATGCTACCTCACAGCACCAGGAACCCGGGTTCAATTCTAAGCTCGGGCGATTGTCCATGTGGAGTTTTCATGTTTGTCTTTGTGTCTGTATGAGTTTCTGTCGAGTGCTCCAGTTTCTCCCCACAGTCTGAAGATGTGCAGGTTAGGCAGATTGGCCATGCCAAATTGCTCCATAGGGTCCAGGGATGTGCACACTATTTGGAACACCCATGCAGGCTGACAGAGCTTGGCAGGATGTGGGTCTAGGTGGGATGCTCTTCAGAGGGTCAGTGTAGATGCGATGGACTGAACTGCCTCTACCTGCACTGTAGGGATTCTATGAATGTTGTTTTGGCCCCAGAGTGACACCCATATTAAATTTGTATATATCTGATGCAATTTGCACCAAATAACATCTTGGTTATGGCAATAGCATGGAGATTACAAGTGTGTCAAAAGTATGCAGATTATTCTGATGATGATGTTAGTCAGTATGTGATGCTGACTTGGTACCAGCACACCAACCTTGAACCTTGTCATTTGAAATAATGCATGTTCAAATGCACATTTGATCATATATTCAGTATTGGGAAGGATCAACAACTAATGATTTTTAAATAGATCATCAAAAACTTTCAGTTTTCTGCTGGTTTTGTTACAGTTTGCAGAAGCTAGGTAATTTTGAAGTGTTGATTGTCGTTGAAGTCTACAGAGAAAAGGCTGAATATGGTGAAGTAATAGTTGCAAGTGCAAGGGATATGAGCAATGCACATGTTTTCAGTCATTTGTGCCACATTGAAGTCCCTTTCAGATTGCAGCAGAAAAGGCAAAAAGAGCAAAGTCATCAAATAGAAAACCAGCTGCCTGCAAAAGGAGGAGGGAGAAGTGTGGAAAGGCTCTCCAGAGGAGGCCTTAGTTATCAAGGGTCTTCTGAGAGTACCTTTCTGAAGCCAGAAGCAATATTTTCATGTGGGGCTCCTGTGATTGATGAAGCAGATGCTCATAGCCAGTGGCACTGCTTGAAACCTGACCTGCAGTTTCCAAACAGGGTGAGGACAATGTTGCAAACTGTTATGTCGTCTCTGCTTAGTTCCAAGCTATAAAATATACAACAGACAGTGTTATCAATATCTGCAAAAGTGATCATGACCCTGAATGTTTTCATGTTACCTTTTCCCTGGTTAGGAAGTGAGTCTAATTTAACCATCAGATTCTTATTCATAAGAGGATATCTCCTGACTTGACACAAACTTGCAGAATGTGGGGAAGAACGCTGACACATCTTGAGCTGAGTCGAGATTAGAGTGGTGCTGGAAAGGCACAACAGGCCAGGCAGCATCCGAGGAGCAGGAAACACAGGAGAATATTCTGACTGATTTTGCCCTTGACCATCAATTGAAAGTTCTACTTCATTAGAGCTACCTGTCTGACTCTGAATTGGATCTGAACTGGTTTCTGGCACAACTTGACTTGGAGTAATTATTGGTGCTCTACCCATATTCCAACTATTCAACATGTCAGACCCATTTGTTTCTCCCCAGTTTCAAACTTTTATCTGTGAAGGTAAAACATAAGCTCCAATACTGCATGTTGGCCTTTGATCCTTGAATTGGATGGCCAGTTTCACTACAGATCCAGAGATACTTGGCAATCACATCATGTTGTGTTGTGAGTTTCAATTCTATGTGATAAATCAATTCCAGATTAACTTGTACTTCTTACTATACCACTTCTTACTAAGCATGGCTGATCTTTATTCCTTCAGTGTAATAATTTAGCCCATTGCTTCTTGCAGGTGACTGGTTCTCTCACTCTTCCCATTGACCCAAAGGTTATGATCAAAGTCAAAATCCATATTTCTCACTGAGGAAAGGTACAAATGTTGAAATGAATTATTACCAGTACAGAAAGGAGTTTTACATGGCTAGAGACACACACAAAGGAATCAGGACATACACAATATGGACATGATCACCGTACGACATATAAAATGAAAATTTATTTAAACTTGTATAGAAATCATCACAGTAAACAGGCATTAGTGGGACATCTTATTAACCATAAAATAAATGATATGCATGGCATGTGCAAGTCAATGGATTGATCACCTTACAAGAAATTCTCCAAAGATCCTGAGATAGCACCTTCCAAACCCATGACTACTTTCATCTAGAAATAAAAGTGTTCCTCTGCAAGCTACTTGTCATCCTGACTTGGAAATATATCACTAATCCTTCACTGCCGCTGGGTCAAAGTCCTGGTATTCCCTCCCAAACAGTATTGTGGGTCAACCCACAGCACATGAGCCACAGTAGCTCGAGAAGGCACCTCATCATCACCTTTTCAAAGGGCAACTGAGGATAGGCAATAAATGCTGGCCAGCCAGCCATCAACACCCACTTCCCATGAGTGAATAAAAACTAACTAATAACTTGATTATTGTAAAATACATCAACTGCAAACTCATATGGTTTTGTAAAGAATGACAATGTATGATGATAGTTTTGTTATGTTATAATGAGAACAATGAAATAGTCAACATGGCTGCAGTGTATAAAGGTCTAAAAAAATAGCGATCAGAGAAATAGATACTTTGCAAGTGATTACTCCTGTTTTCTTCCCCGGTATAATAAATCATTGGGATATGATGTGGTACCTGGAGTGTTGGTCCTGCTGCTATTACATGAAAAACCTCTGAAAAGTGCTGTTGATTTTTCCTAATGGACTGCATCTACATTGGTCCCACATTGGTGTGTGTGTTCTCATGAGCTGGGAGCACTGAGCAGTCTGCACCAACAGTTTATACAAAGCAATACCTAGTTATGAAGGAACCATGCTACTGAAGAAATGTGTTTTCACCAGAGCTTCCAGGAACAAAATTTAAATTCCCAGTACATGCCTTCTTTATGTTGCCAAATTTGTGAACACATGTCTTTCTCACTTTTGCCTAATAAAGTGGCACCTGTCAATGGCGAATCCAGTGGGCTGGGGTTTTAAAGGGGATCTCATGGCATGCCAATATATACAAAATTGGTTCTCACCAGCTGGGAAGGCCAAACAATCTAAAGGATTCTGACAATTTAATATTGAAACTTTAACTTGACATTAACAATCAGAATGTTGGCCTCCAACACTGTTAAATTCCATTTTCCGCCTTTCTAAATGGTCAAGGAAGGCAAGGAAGATTCTGCTCCCCATTACAGCCTTGGTTGAAACAATGATAAAAGAGCTGAGGTCAAGAGGGGAAGTGAAAGTGACTGCCATCATCAAGGTCAACATTTAACCAAGTGTGGCATCAAGAAATATAAGCAAAATTGAAGTCAATGGAAATTGGGGAAGACTCGCTACTGGTTGGAGACATACCTAATACAAGGGAGGATGCTGTTATATGCCCATTGGCTCAGTCCCAAGACATTCCTCTAGAAGTTTATCAAGTCAGTGTTCTAAACCCAACCATCTTTTGTTTCACCAATGGCCTTCTCTTTCAAGTAAGGTCCAGAGTGAGGGTATTAGTTGATATTTGCATGCCTTCTGTACCATTTATAATTGAAATACTGGAGCACTCCACGCCTGCTTGCTGCAAGTCACAGACAATGCTCTGAATGTTCTGACTTGACATAAAATGTGGAAAAGAATATATGTACCGCACTAGTGCCAGGCAATAATCATCACAAATAAGCTAATAATTAGCTGTTGCCCTTGCATTCAATTGCATCATCATCACTGAATCTGTGATAACCCTTTCAAGCCCCATGGGGAATCACTATTTAATTTTCTTGGAGAGCTTGTTGAACATGAGTTCTCTTGGTAACAGACAATAACCTGCCCTACTGGAACTCATCACCTGAGCTCTTTATAAAGCAGATCCTAAAGGGGCTTTTGCGGTGCAGAAGTAGAGTTCCTACCTGTTGGCCGAGAGAATTGGGTTCAAGTCCCATCTGTTCCAGAGGTATGTAATAACATTGCTGAACAAGATGATTAAAAATAAGGTTAAACAAATGGCAGAAGATAGAGGGGCATTTGTGGCATAGTGGTAGTACCCCTAACCCTGGACCAGCAGGCCTGGGTTCAAGTCCCACTTACTTTAGAAGTGTGTAATAATTCCTCTGAACAAGTTGAATAGAAAAAGTATATAAAGCTAATCCACCCCTTCCAACTCCATTTTAACTTTGCCTTTCCCGCTCTCCCTTCTCTCCCTCACTTATAATGGTTTACATTACCCTTAGTGAACTTTTCTTGTAAATTATTCAATTGGAAACATGGTTGTGGTGATTGTAACAAGGTTAGCCAGCTGAAACGCATAGAATATCAGATCCCTGATTGGGGCTTTTAATCTGGTCCGATGAGGGAGCCCTGCCCGACATAAAATGGCTAAATGTCTGGGATACTGACACTCTGGTGTCTGACTTTGTATGAGGCATCCCTATAGTCAAGGACTGTTCCTATGTAAGTAAAGGGTAATTTGGTGACAGGTTTGCAAAACTGGGACCAGCTGAAATATGCTATGAGTAGAGTCTCTATTTTGGTGTTCAACAATAAACAAAGTTCCTTTCTAGTTGAGATTGCTGTGTTATAAAACACTCACCATTAATATTGTGGGGTTAGCATTGACAAGAAAGTTAATTAGATTAGCCACATAAATACATTTGCTGCAAAAGTAGGGTCAGAAACTGGGGACTCTGTGGCAAGTAATTCACCTCGAAATTCCAAAATTATCAAGTGTATTGAAATAAATTATATACGTTTGTTATAAGTGTCCTTTTCATGTTCACATGGCTTCTGAGATCTGATATGGATGTGGGGATTGTATGAACTTCTCAAATAACTAACATTAGTGAATTGTATATTGCTAGGAAAAAAAAACGTGTGCTGATCACCAAAGTTTATTTCACAACAAAACTTGAGAGCTTTTAATCTGCAGTAATACCTCCAATATTGCCAGAAAAACATAATTAAATTCAAGCTTTAATATGGTATTAACTTCAAAGGATACATTTACATTAGACTCTCAGTCCAATATACTTACGGAGGAAGAAATTTTGATGCAATACAAGGAACTGTGTTGATATCAATGGGGAACTATGGTAATTTGTAGTACCAGACAAAGTCAGATATTTGTTCCACTATAAAATGGTCCCAATGGTCTTGATCAGCCTTGCCGACTCAGTCAGCTCTTTTTGAAACTGAAAAATTGTAACAAAATAAAAGCCATGAATGCTGAAAATATGATATAATTGAACATGCTGGAAATGGCTAAAGACCAGTCATAACATCTCAGAAAGAAAAAAAACTGGACCAGTATTTCACTGTTCAGCAGTGTTGAAGTACGACTGATGGTTCAGCTGTAGATTTGTCCATTTTTAAACTGTGAAATAGCAGCACTAAAATAAAGGAGCTGATTAGTGCAATGTCCAGTGACCTACTTTTCAGAGTGTGGTTGACAATGGCAAGATCAAATTTATTACCAGGCACAGGGTGCTTGTGTACAACATTTGCTTCATAGTTACTTAAATTTGGAGATGCTACTCTTCAAACCTCTTGGCAATTTATACAGAAAGGATTTGGAAATGATTAATGTTGAAATGCTGCATTATAAATTAAGTTCATAATGGTTAAGACACATCTTATCTTATAGCTCAATGCTAGAGCTTCTGGCATCCATCTCTGCAGCTCCTCGCAAACATTTCCAACATTGGGTTTGGTGCAGTTCAGCTTTGGAGAAAAGTAAATTCAAAGGGGAGGTGCAGTAGCAGGCTTGACTGGAAGCAATACTGCCCAACCCATGGCCAGAGGGAGGAACTAAGCTTCAAACTTTCTAGTGGACAGAAAATAAATCCTCACAAATTCATGGGACCAGTTTTCATAAGGACTGGAAAAAAAGTCTATGACTTGCACTAGGAATTCAGATGTAGTCAGTTCAATTTTGCAGCTAAATACTGAGCCGAATTAAAAATAAATCTTTTCTGGGATGTGGACATTGCTGGCTGGGCCAGCATTTATTGCCCTTCCTTCATTGCCCTTGAGAATGTGGTGGTGAGCTGCCTTCTTAAACCACAACAATCTTTGGTATATAATGACATACACAGCACTATTAAGAATGGAATTCCAAAATTTTAATCAAAAAAAGAGTGAAGGCATGTTACGATGTTATGTGTCTGGAAGGGGAATATGTAAATGTTGGGTAACTGCTACCCTTGTCTTTCTTGATGGTCGGGGATGTGGGTTTAGTTAATGCTGTTGAAAGAATGGAAGGAGACTTGATGAGTTGTTCGAGGGTACCTTGATGATACACATTTAATCTGCTGTCTGCCAGTGGACAAAGGAGGAAAAGTTGAAAGACACTAGATGGGATATCAAGCAGACAGGATGTTATTCCAGAAAGACAACTGTAGTTACTTTAATCCATAAATGGGATTGCATAGAATATAGATTTATGAGCTTCAGGAAGCGTAACAGATATAAACATGTGTGGGATTACAGCCATATATGGAGTTATATGTATTCTACAGAATAAAACTTAATTTGACTTTGCTCATTAGTTTAGTCAACTGCAGTGGATTTCACATGTAAGACACTGCCTAATTTGTATTTCAAGGGAGACTACATGATTAGGCTTTCAAGATACCTGAAATATGTAACAAAGTAATTACCTTTACAAATCTTCAGATGTTACACTGACACTTTATGATGTTTATATCATGTTTTGTATACCTTGTCAGTTTTTGTTACTTTGCATCAAAAGGTTATATGAGTTGCAAAATGGTCTGATTAAAACTATTGAAGCCAAATTTAACAACAAAATATTAAGGACATGATTTCGTCAAACTATAAGTTTTACTTCTCGATATATTAGAAAGTATAAATTGAGAAACTAAAGCCATGTTAATGAAAAATAAATTTAGAACATATACCATAAAAGATTTTCAATTCAGATAAATGTTTGAAGTAATATGACTAAAAAATTAATGAAGAAAAAAGCATGGGGTTATTTAGTTAGAAAAACAATTAGTCGTTATGATCCATTTGTTAATTTACTGTAAGGGTGAACTTTAATTGATTCAGTGGTGTTTCTTGACTCTGACTCGTCTGTTCCACTGTATATATCTTTTTCCATTATCGACAACCATTATAGTTAATGTTGGGAAACATGCAGTTGGATCCATCTGCACCCTGATCTCTATCGTCTCAGCAGGTGGGATCAGCACAGACCTCGCTGACGATGCAAAAATAATGTTTCTTTTCTCAAAACTGTCCAATATTTGATTGATAGATCTGGTTTAAATACATTAAGAATTTAAATAGTTTAAAATATTAAAGGCACCAAGGGAAACATTAGTGCAAAGGAACCAAATTTAGCCCCATGACGTTCAGATCTTACCATCAACATCAGTTTAATATTTGAAGTTCTGATTATATAACGGGATTTAAATCAGTTAAGCAAGCACCACATTGTGCGTTAACTGGAAGTAGGGTTATATTAGTTTAAAATATTACATTTAGCTGACATAATATGGAAAAATATGTTCAAGGATAAATCAACTTAGCAACATTTGCATTTATCCATGAATAGCAGGAATATTCACATATGCATGTTTGATCTTCAGCCCTTTTGCATTAAAAACTCCAATAGTTCTGTAAAGTGACCTGAATCAGTGAAACCTTCTTGGATATAAATATAATGTGTTTCTGTTTACAAGTATCCCAATCTGATGGTTGTTCTGAAATCTGCCAAGAGGACCTAAACATTGAAGTAACAGCCAGACACACATTATAGAAACTCAGAATTGAAATAGTTGTTTTTGTTGGAATTCTGTAATATCAGATTTGTCATTGATCAGCTATAAATAGAGGCCATCATCCAGAAATCATTATTTAAAATTGTATTATCAGGCTTAGAGTAGTGCTTTTATGTTCCGATTAATGTCATTAGGGCTAATTTTAAAAATCTGTACTTATTATCCATGCAAAAATGATCTTATTCTGTAATGTCCCTCAATAGAGAGTTATTGTATCCTGTTCTGTTCATGCGAGACATTGATTTCAACGTGGCAAACATGAAGCACTACAAAGTACAGCCAAAAACCATCATTGTTGTTTATTTAAGATCACATCTTGAAAAAGGTGATTGTGCAGCAGATTAAATATGGTGTTAAATTTAATTTAAGTCAATCAAATCATAATTGCACAATGGGAAGCACAAAAGCCCTGTCATCTACTTTTATTAGAAGATATGCAACATTTATATTTTATATACTTGAGTTCTATGATCTTGGCACTGAAAGAAAAATGCTTGCTTCATAAACAATGCACTACAAGCAAACCATATATATTCAGTGCACATGTTCTGAGTAAAGTGAAAGATTTCGAATATCTTGATGTATACTGGCAGGTTATATATGATTTATCCTTCAATATTAACTGATATCTTTGGGGGTGTATTTACACTATTATATAGATGCAAATGCTAGCTAACAAGTCATAATGATTAAATTACCTAGGATGATAGAAAATGATCTGGTTACTGCAGGAAGAAAGAATCATGTAGCATAACCCCAGCAGTGTGGTATTTTTGAGGAGATTTTTGTGTGATCATTATGACCTCAATAAAAATTTCTAAATGAAAATGTAAAGTATTATCTTGTCATTAAGTGGTAAAAGGCTTCCTTGGCTAATTCCTGGGTTAAATGGGTTAACTTTGGAACTTATAAAGAAGGATGTGGCATGGTGTTCTTATTGACAAATGTAAGATTCAAATGTAAGATTTTGACCGGGTATGTGCTGAGAGGATATTTTCCTTCCTGATGGATTCCAGAACGAGTAACATAGTTTAAAAACTGGGCAGTTACGTATAAGCATATGAACATTTAAATAGAAGCAGAACTAGACCATACGGCCCTTTGAGCCTGTTCTGTCATTGAGTAAACTCTTGGCTTATTGTGTTTTGAATTCCACATTCCTATTTATCTCCAGTAACTCTTGGTTCGCTTGCCCAACAAGAATCTACCCAGCCTTGTCTTGAAAATGTTCAATGATTCTGTCTCCACTGCATTCTGACATAAAGAATTCCAAGCTAGCACAATCCTCTGAGAGAAAACAAAATTCAGAACATCTCTGCTATGAAATGACATCCCCCAATTTTTAAGGTATGACCTCTAGTTCTGGACTGACTTACAAGAGGAAATCTATATTTCACCTCCACCTTATTAAGACCATTCAGGATCTTATTCACTTCAGTCACCTCTCATCTCTGGACTGTTTGACACTCCAGTAGAAACAAGAGCAGCCTGCTCAAACTGTCCTCATAATACAATCTACTCATTCTAGGTATCAGCCCTCCTCCTCTACTATCACCATGCAGTTAAATCGTTGTTTTAATAAGGCTGACCAAAACTGCTCACAGTATTTGAGATATGTTCTCAACAATGTCCTTTAGAATTGAAGCATAACTTACTTAATTTTATTTTCAATGTGTTCCCTTTAGACTTCTTGATTACAGCTTTACTTGCAAAGTAATCTTCTGTGACTCATGCACCAGAACACCCCTCGAAAACTCAGAATTATTCCTTTTTCTCACTCATGGAATGAGGGCATTGCGGGCTAGTCCGCATTTATTTTGTGTCCCTGTTTGCCATTGAGAAGGTGGTGGCAAGCTACCTTCTTGAACAAGTGCAGTCTATGTGTGGTAGGTAGACCCACAATGCCACTGGGGAGGAAATTTCAAAATTTTGGACCAGCAACAGAGAAGGAACAATGATATATTTCCAATCCAGGATGGTGAATGACTTGGAGGGGAACTTTCAGGTGGTTCTGTTCCAATGTATCTGCTCCCCTTGTGTTTTTAGATCAAAGTGACTGTGTGTTGGAAGGTGTTATCTAAGGATCTTTGGTGAATTCTACAATCCCTCTCTTTTAAAGTAATACTCTGTGTTTTTATTCTTCCTGCCAATGACATTCTATCTGCCAGATATTTTGACCACTCATTCAACCTGCCTATAACTGTCTGCAACTTCATTATGGCTTCTTCAAAACGCACTTTCCAATCCACCTTTGTGTCATCTGTGAATTTAGGTATCATGTCTTCACACCCTCATTTCAGTTTTTGCTGAAAATTGTAAAAAGTTGAGGTTCCAGCACAGAACCCAATGGGACACTACTTATCGCATCCTGCCAATTACAGAAAGACTCATTAATACATATTCTCTGTTTTCTGCCAACCAGGCAATTGTCTGTCCATGTTAAAATGTTACTGCTATATCATGAGCTTTTATTCTCCATAATAACCTTTGATCTGGCACTTTATCAAATGTTTTCTGGAAATCCAAGTATGATGTGTCTGTAGACTCTTCTTTATGTACAATACAGTATACTCTTTCAAAGAACTGCAGTAAATTGGTTAAACCTGACTTCCTTTGACACTTCCCGATTACTTTGTTTTTGTAAATAATTCAGCTATACCCTCTTTATTGATCAATTGTAACACCTTCCCTCTGATATATACCAAACTAACTGATCTATAGTTTTCTGTTTTCTGCCTAGAACATAGATCAGTACATAGAACAGTACGGCACAGGAACAGGCCTTGCAGCCCACTGTGTCTGTGTCAATCATGACGTTATTCTAAACAACTCTTATCTGCCTGCACATGACCTATATCCTTGTATTGCCTGCCTGATCTTGTGTCTGTCCAAAGCCTCTTAAATGTTGCTATGTATCTGCTTCTATCACCTCCCAGGCAACACATTCCAGGCACCTACCACCCAAAACACTTGCCTCTCACATCTCCTTTAAACTTTCATCATCTCACCTTAAACAAATAACCCCCTAGTATTTGACATTTCCACCCTGTGAAAAAGACTCTAACTATCCACCCTATCCATACCTCTTATAATTTTATATAGTTCCGTCAGGTCACCCCTCAGTCTTTAATGCCGTAACAAAAACAAAAATCCAAGTTCTCCAACTTCTCCTCAAAGCTAATATACTCCAATGCAGGCTATACCCAGGTGAACCTCTTTTGCACTAACCCCAAATTCTCTGCATCCTGCCAATAGTGTGGTGACCAGAGCTGGATGCAATATTCCAAATGTGGCCTAATTAAAGTCTTATACAACTACAACATGTCTTGCCAACGTTCCTATTCATACTCCTACAGATGAAGGCAAGCAAGCTATATGCCTTCTTTACCATTCTTTCTACTTGTGTTGCCATTCTCAAGAGCTATGGAATTTGACCCCAAGGTCCCTGTGTATATCATTGCTACTTAGGGTCCTGCCACTTAATGTAAACTTTCCTCTTGCATTTGACTTTCCAAAATGCATCAGCTCACACATGTCTGGATTAAACTCCATCTGACATTTCTCTGCTCAAGCTTCCAACCTATCAATGCACTGCTGTATCCTTCTGCACTACCCACACCTCCAACAATTTTTGTATCATCTGCAAATTTACTAATCAGACCACCTACATTTTCATTTAAATCATTTATATATATTACAAACAACAGAGGTCCTACCATGGATCCTTGTGGAACACCACTGATCACAGACCTCCAGTCAGGAAAAAAAATCTCACTCTCACTCTACATTTTATGACAAAGCCAATTTTATATCCAATGTACTGACTCACTATGGATCTCATGTGTCTTAATCTTCTGGACCAGCCTACCATAGTTTAGAAAAGTCCACCTAGAAAACATCCACTGCCCTACCCTCATCAATGATCTTCTATACTTCCTCAAAAAATTCAATCAAATTTGAGAATCTGGACCTCCTCCACACTAAGGCATGTTGACTAATCCTAAAAGTCTATTCTTTTCCAATTGCAAGTCGATCCTGTCCCTAAGAATCGTCTCCAATAATTTCCCTATCATTGGGGTAAAGCTCATTGGCCTATAATTTCCTGAGGTATTTCTGTTGCTCTGCTTAAACAAAAGAATAACATTAGCTGTTCACCAGTGTCCTGGGGCTTAGCCTGTGGCTAAAGAAGGTATAAAGATCTCTGTCAAGGGCCCAGCAATCTCCTCCCTTGTGTCCTTCAGTCTCCATGGATAGATCTGACTAGGCCCTTGGGACTTATCTACCTTAATATTTTTCAAGGCATCATTTCCTTCTTAAAATCGACATGCCCTGGAATATCAACACACCCCTCTCTAATCTTGCCATCACCATGTCCATCTCTTTGGTAAATACGAATGCAAAGTATCATAAATGTCCTCACCTACATCCTCTGGCTCCATGCATAAGTTCCCTTCTTTGTCCTTGAGTTGGCCTACCTTTTCCCTAGGTAGACTCTTGCTCCTAATATATGCATAAATGTCTTTGTATTCCCCTTAATCCCACTTGCCAAAGGCATTCTAGTCAATCTAATTCTTTGCTTAAGTTCTTTCTGCTTCCTCAATATTCCTCAAGGTCTTGTCTGATTTCAGTTCCATGAATCCTACAATGCTTCCTTTTTCTTTCTGATGAAGCTTTCAATATCTCTTGTCATCCAGGATTCCTGAATCTTGCCATCCTTATCGCTTATCCTCACAGGAACATGCTGATCCTGAATTCTGATCAACTGGCCTTTAAAAGACTTCCATTTGTTAGATGTAGATTTACCCTCAAGCAGCTGCCCTTATTCTAACTACTTCACTTCCTGTCTATACTTTTTAACTTCCCCCAAATTAGCACTTTCACCTGAGAATCAATCTTATCCTTATCTACAACAATCTTAAAACTTATGGAATTATTTTCACTGTTCTCAAAATGCTTCACCACTGAATGTTTGATCACCTGGCCAAGCTTATTCTTCAATACAAGATCAGTATGGCTCCTTTCCCTGGTTGGACAATCTACATATTGGTTCAAGAAATCCTCTTGGTCGTACTTAACAAATTCTGCCCCTTCTAAGCCTCTGGTACTCAGGGAACCCCAGCCAATATTGGGGAATTTAAAATCACCCACTGCAACAATGCTGCTGTTTTCACATCTTTCCATGATACAGTTGCATATCTGTTCCTCTACCTCCTGCTGGCTATAAGGAGGCTTATGTTATAACCCCATAATAGCGATTGCACCTTTCTTATTCCTGGGTTCTACCCATGTGGACTTAATGGATGAGCACTGCAAGATATCCTCTCATAGTGCAGCTGTGACATTCTCCTTAATCAGTTGTGAAACTCCTTCATCTTTTACATCTATCAAATCTGAAACATCTAAATCCTTCTTGATTGGAGGTGTTATTTTTGTGACTTTCCAGTTTGCTAGAACCTTTCCTAAATCTAGTGATTTTTGGAAAATTTACACCGACACATCTGCTACCTCTTTTAAATTTCTTGGATTAAATCCATTTCGACCTGGATCCTTGTCAGTCTGCAGTTCCATCAGTTGCTCAGTACCTATTCCTTCATGATTGTAATTTTGCTAAGTTGCGCACTCCACCTTCAACCACTTGATTTACAGTTATTACTGCAATGTCTTTTTGTATTCTCTATGGTGGAGAAAGGAACAAAAATATTTGTTCATTTCATCAACCATTTCTTCATTAAGCACTATTAACTCCCTACTCTAATTTTCTAGAGGATAAATACATTACTTACACCCTTACTTTTTAAATATCTGTGGGAATTCCTGTTTTCCGTTTTTACTTTTCTGGCAAATTTCTTCCTCCTGAATTTTCTACTGTTCTTTATATTCTGACCACTCATCTAACCTGCCATGAATCAATATGTAGATGCATGCATTTTCCTTAAGTTTGATGCTTTCCCTAACATTTTCATTAACTATAGATGGTAGGTCATTCATGGAGTCACAGAGATATACAGCATGGAAACAAATCCTATGGTCCAACTTGTCCATGCCGACCAGATATCCTAAATAAATCTAATCCCATTTGCTAGCATTTGACCCATATCACTCGAAAAGCTTCCTAATCACATACCGATCAAGATGCTTTTTAATTGTTTAAGTTCTTTTAGAGCTTTTCTTTCCTAGTAGGAATGTTGTGAATATTCTGAAATATCGCCATTTAAAACTGAGATGAGGAGAAATTCCATCTCTCAAAGTGTTGTAAATCTTTGGAATTCTCTACCCCATATAGCAGCAAAGGTTGGGTCAGTGAATATGTTCAAGGCTGAGTTACACAAATTCTTTATCTAAAAGCAAATTGAGGGTTATGGGGCTCAGGCAGGGTTAAGGTAACAATCAGATCAGCAACCAACCTATTGAATGGTGAAACAGGATCAATGGGCCAAATGACCTATTCCTGTTCCCATTCCTTTGGATCTTATGTTCTAAGAAAATAAAAACATTGAAATGTGAGCGATTTAATTGGGGATTGAAACCAGAGTCAAATAATCAGCATCACTTTCCCGAAGTATTGCATTTGGAGAGAAAATTAGTTTTAGAATCAGAATTGAACTTATGAAGCCTTTGTTTTACTGTTAATCTGGATTATAAAGTCATATTATAAAATGTTCCTTTTTATTGAAATGGCTGATGAAAACAATAAATTCCTTTGAAGCTAGTATCAGTGAATCACTAGGTAAGAGTAACTTTGTCACTTTACTGTGCATAATTTGCTATTAGTAGAATAAGATGTAATTTTACTGAACAAAAAATGCAATCCTGACATATAATTGCCTTGTGTGCTGACATCTTTGACAGGAGACTTAGCTTGTTTTATTCATATTATGTAAAACAGAGACGGCAATCTACAATAAATTTAACTTTAAACTTGCTCTTCAAAAAATTGTATTTTTTTTTGATTATTCTGGTCATGATGTGAATTTTACTGGTTGAGAATCCGCAGTTGTGGAGGTAAAAGTGTCATTATGACATTTCGGCCACTCCTTATTCCCCCCCACCCTTTGTTGATCTGATCGAGGGGATTCAGTATAGAGTACCATCTCTTCCCATTTGAGTTATTTCTGAAAATGATTGCTGAACCATAAAGATTATACATTGTTTGGTTGCAAAAATAACTTAGAAGTGATCCAACATGTAATCTTAAAATGAAGTTCTATTTGTCTATATTGCATTAACATATCCAAATATTTGAGAGCATTGAGTGTTAGCTTTCTGCTTGTTGCTAACACTTTCTATATTTTATTTTTTGTAAATTAATTATCAGACAATCACTATTTCTTCATTTTTAATGCAATCATTTCTCATTTGTACTTAGAAGAAAATATCTAAGCAGATATAAGCTGTCTCTACATATGCAAGGAAGTGTGACTTGATAGTTTAACTGTCAATTATAACTTGGGACCAGTCATGTTTAAGGCTTGAAGTACAAATTATCAACTGAAATGTAATATTTGCAATTTATTATTTGGAAAAAATGAACAAAAAAGGAGAAAACTAAGTTTCTAAATTGTGTCTCTAATGTGGAAAAGACATCAAATTGTTGTCATTGCTTCCCGACAATGAAAGCAAGAAATGCATTCAGCAAATAATGCCATGTTCTCTTAATATTGGGGATTAGATTATCTATTACTGTTTGCAATGGTCTGATCTGAAGTTTATAATTATTCAGTTTGTTTTGAATCCAAGTACATGGTACATGCATTTAGTGGCTACATTTTCACGCTGGAGCATTGATAATGATCTGTCTGTGTACCCCTGTTGTTTCAAACTTGTTACTCACCATTTAATTTCAGTTGCCTTCTCAAATGCAAATTTATCTTCAACAGATTGATCTACTTAAATCAAACTGCTGCAATGGGCAGAATTTTCCCTGCCCCTGTAAGATTTGGCAAGAAGGTTTGCTGAATACCATAAGAATGAAAAATAAGATTCTCGATGCTTAGGAACAAATATCCAATTTTCCCTTTACACTTTCGAACAAGATGAGGATCTTGCCAGAAAATGGCAAGGACCCTATTTGGCAGGCATTAACATCTCATTATTATATCATCTCCACTTGGTGAAACGCAAGTTGCTATTTTCCCAGTTACTGGTGGAATATTAGCTAGTTCCAATCCCCAACTTGAAAGCGAGAGCGATAACTTGGCAGCTGCAGCTTCCCAGCATTTTCTACAGACCTTCACCTTGGCCAGCATTTCTCAACACATCAGGGAATACTACACAGGCAGTGACTGCCTGCATCATTCATACATGATGACAGGCTTCAACAAAACACCAGCCTCATCACATCATCATTGCACATCTCAGACTAACTTCTAATACATTTCTACACTTCAGCACTGCACTTTGGAGTTCAATGACACCTCACATTGCAAAGTTGCTGCCAGGCCACTTTGCGTAGAAGGGCCAGCACCCATTCCATGCATCCAAATGCAGAGCCCTTCAGGGTTTTTAACTTACTTTCTCAGTGCTCCCTCACTTTATACTTGCTTGGATACCCCCCACATCTCTGCTGTGCCTTACCTTTTAGTACAGATAGAAAGCCAAGCAGTTTGTCATGCTTATCAACACTGGACAGTCAATGGAATGGACATGTTGATGGAGGATGCTTTGCTATATCAATGTTACACCTACAGCATGTCGCAGCAATGTATATAATATACACAGCGAACATGCTTCAACCAAAAGACCATGTCTGAAAGTCCAAGGAGTGTAATACTTGGTTCAGTCAAGGATGTGTCTTGTCAGTGATAGGCTTGGTCCTTTCTCAGGCAGGAAAGATGATGAGGTTTCCAAAGTGAGTGAATAGGAAAGTGCAGAGGGCAGAAAGGTATAGTGGTTTGGTGGGATGGAGTGGCTGAGAGCCATTGGAGGAAGATATTGCATACAATACTGACTGTGGAAGATTTCAAGCCTTGGTGGTGCAATAGCAGAATTAAGGCAAGTGTGATGCAGTGGAGAGAAAGTAATGGCAACTGCCCTTATGAAGCTCAGAAGGTCATTAACCTCTTGTGAAATTTTTGCATGTCACTTTGGACACTGCAATATCCTTCTGGTTACTTTGGTTTAGCCTGTCAGGATCTGGCACCATGGTTTCCTTTGGTGGTCCTGGGGAAAGAGAACAGCTCCCCTCTCCACCAGTTCATCCATCAGGGCCTCCAGGTCCCCAGCTGTGACGCAGGATGCTAACTTGCCTGTCATAGCAATGTCATTTGTATTGCACAGCAGCCTACCATGGACGGGTTCCTGGCTTGCAATGTTTGAAATTGTGCAATGCTGTTGTTTAAATATGGTGCCTTTGGAACGAAAACCTGAAGGTCCCAGCATTGCTGAGCCCTTCCACCACTACTGACTGCAAGATTATGTGCAAGCAACATTCTAAAGGTGGGATGCATAATTAATAAGGTGAGCAGTGGAGTATCGGGTGAGAAAAGTCACCAAAGTTCATAGAGGGAAAAGTATTTATTGAGTATTCAAGGCCATTCAAAGACTGCTGCTATTAGCTTCTGTTTCATTTTAAACACAAAAGTTCCATTCCACGTCAAAGTTCCAAATGAACTATGATTAAGTTGTTTTACAAACAGATCATATTGAACTGTTGGGGCTGCCCATGGTTGAAAGCAGACCAAGATGGCCAAAAGCAATTTTTAGTTGACTTAGAATAGCTTGTTTGGCATAGTTTGTATTGGAGTAAATCATAGATTAGAACAATAGTAGCTCTATTGCCAGAATATATCCAAGATAACAAGATTAAGAGAATACACAAAGGGTCCTGTTACAGACACATAGCTGCAGTTGCTTTAACAGATACAGCTGGATATGGATTCCCTTGAGTATGCTGATAAAAGAATTCCATACTTAATTGATTTAAGGTCTGAGATCCATCACAAATAGATTTACTTTTGTTAAGATTTTCAGATAATCATAATTATAGATTTTTGAATTAATTATAGATTTTGACATATAACCTTAAAAAAACTGCAATAAGCATTAAAGAGATTCTACTAAAAATCCTATAGACAAGACTGCCGTGGCTAGCACGGGAAAGCTCCACACTACTGGCAGGGATGATTGAATTACAGGTGCAGAAGTCAGCAGTTGTGGAATGTGGTTAAATACAGTATGCATTGTGAAAGTCCCAAAGATAGAAAGAAAGGTGTCTGGGAAACATCATGAGATCCTAGGAACCCAAAGGTTGCCCATCATTAACTACACAGTCACATGATTAATTTGATTGGGTGTATGGGTAATTAATTAATGATGTGATTAGTCTGTAGTTGCCAAAGATGAGCTGAAAACAAATGTACAAACATTTCATTCTTACCTTTTTTCATTGAAGAAACTTCTGACCCCCAGAGGTTTCTTCCTGCCTGTCTAACTTAAATAAGCTCTTTGATGCTAGAAGTGGACTCTGGGTGTCAAGTGATTTATTTAGTCATTCCGCCCCAACAGAACTTACCCCAGATTGTTTTTTTTCCCTCTCTGTAGGAGAGGAGCAGTAGTTCAGTCAGCAGTGGTTACAGTTGGGAAATAATTACAAATTGAAGGACAACTACTTGCACGAGCAGGAATCTGATGTTTCTTGTAGTTAAAGTCATGCAGAGCACATCCATGCTGTTTTGGCCAGTTAGATAATTTTTTAAATTCATACTGCACAACAGGCAAATGTGCATTTTATGAGTCAGAGAAAACAATGATTTTAGGAGGCAGTGATATAAAGTGGTGGAGGAAGGAAATATGACTAATGTAATAAGGAGACAATGGCAACAATATTAAAATGGGGGAGAAGAAGAGGTTGCAATCTAATTTAATTCATGTGACACATACTCCTGGAGAATTTGAATCCCCCAGAAAGCTGTGAACACATTGTTAGATCAGTAATTTTGGCCCTCCTACATCAGTCGTAGACGCAGCATTAGTAAGCAGTTGATGCAAAGTAATATATCAACTTTAATACTATGACAGGTCGTTAATTACAAGTTGAACAAGTGTAAAAAATGAGCGAGTAAAGAAAGTATAACGATTTAATTTTTGTTTAAAGAGACAGACTGCTGAAGCTTTCTATCTTGCATTCATCAGGACAAATTCAAGAAAGGCAAATTTTGAATGGTCACAGCACTTTAAACCAAAAGAGAAAAAAAGAATGGATTGGTAGCAAGTCAATTCTAGCAACCAATCAGCATCCATCAATGGGATAATATGTTGTGATCATTTAAAGTTTGACATTCTTGTGTCTATTCAGATGAGTGTAACATGCGAAGATTCAGCTCCATGCCTCTCTTTTCAGCAATATTCAAGTTCTAAAATTATTTTACCAGAAAGTCCATTCATTATGTATTCCAATGGATGTGCAGAGCTTTCTCTAAGACAGAAACCTGTCATTCTTCAAGAAACCAGAGATACCATAATATGATTTCTCTCCAATAGTGGTGGCTTATGTTTTTATGCAGCACTTTCATTTTTCTAACTGAAGAGTTGCATTGAAAATGAAGAGCATCTTGGCTTCCAGTTGAAGTTTGACCGCAAGTCACTTGGCCCATAAGGAAGAAAGAAAACAGTGTTTAGGTGTTTCTTGGATTGAAACAACCCTAAAAGCAGTGGTAAACAGAAAAGAATAGGTGGGTGAAAGAAAGTTATGGAGAAGATGCAGGTGGTTATTGAGTCAACAAATAAAGAACAAAGAACAATACAGCACAGGAACAGGCCCTTTGGTGGGAATTGATTTAGCTGTTTTTTTGTGTAGTATGATGCCAACAGTGTATGTTTAATTCCCATCACTGGTTTGAGGTTACCGTGAAGGACTCTCTTTCTCAACCCCTTGCCTGAGGTCTGGTGGCCCTCAGGTTAAATCACGACCAGTTGCTTCTCTCAAATATGTGAGCAGCTCCTATGGACTGGTAAGACTACAGTGACACAACAACATGCCCTTTGGCCCTCCAAGTCTGCACCACCACATTTTATCCTTCTATACTGAAGCTGTCTTTACCTACAGGATCCGTATCCCTCTATTCCCTTCCTATTCATGTATTCGTCCAGCTATTTCTTAAATGTTGCTATTGTGTCTGCTTCCACCACCTCTTCTGGCAATGCGTTCCAGGCACTCGCCACTTTGTGTGAAAAATGTGCCTCACACATCTCTTTTAAACTTGCCGCCTTGCATATTGAACCTGTGTTCCCCTCGTAATTGACCCCTCTACCCTGGGAAAAAGCCTCATATTTTCCACTCTATCCATGCCATTCACAGTCTTATAAACATCTATCAGGTTGTCCCTCAACCGCCTGCATTCCAGTGAAAACAAACCCAGGTTAAGCAACCTTTCTTCACAGCTAAAATCCCCTATACCTAACAACATCCTGGTAAATATTTTCTGTACCCTTTCCAAAGCATCCACATCCTTCTGATAGTGTAACCAGAACAGTATGCAATATTCCAAGAATGGCCTAACTAAAGTTCTATAAAGCTGCAACATCAGCTGTCTATCCTTTCACTTAATGTCACTTCCAATGAAGGCAAGCCTGCTATAGACTTTTTTTTACTAACTTTATCTACCTTCACTGCCACCTTCAATGATCTTTGGACCTTCATACTTAGATCCCTCTGCATATCAATACTCCAAAGGGTTCTGCCAATCACTACATAATTTCCACCTGCACTTGACCTTCCAAAATGCATCACCTCACATTTGCCCGGATCAAACTCCACCTGCTAGTTTTTTGCCCATACCTTCAACTGTTAGATTAGATTAGATTAGCTTCCCTATTGTATGGAAACAGGCCCTTTGGCCCAACAAGTCCACACCAACCATCCGAAGAGCAACCCACCCACACCCCTACCCTGTATTCACCCCTAACCAATGCACCCAACACCATAGGTAATTCAGCACAGCCAATCCACCTGACCTGCACATCTTTGGACTGTGGGAGGAAACTGGAGCACCCAGAGGAAACCCACGAGACATGGGAAGAATGTGCAAACTCCACACAGACAGTTACCTGTGGCAGAAATTGAACCTGGGTCCCTGGCGCTGTGAGGCAGCAGTGCTTACCACTGTGCCGCCCCTCCCGATGTATCCTCTGATAATCTTCCTCACTACCCGCAAGTCCACTAATCTTTGTATTGTCTGCAAACTTACTAATTAGACCAGCTATGTTTGCCTCCAAATCATTTATGTAGACCAAGAACAGCAGAGGTCCCAGCACTGATCCCTGTGGAACACTACTAGTCACAGCCCTCCATTCTGAAAATCATTCTTCCAACGCTACTCTCAGACTCGTATGACCAAACCAGTTCTGTACGTATCTTGCCAGCTCACCGCAATACCACGTGACTTCACCTTTTGTACCAGTCTGCCATGAGGGGCCTTGTCAAAGTCCATGTAGACAACATCAATCGCTGTTCTCTTATCCATCATTTTTGTCACCTCCTCAAGAAAACTCAATCATGTCAGTGAGGTATGACTTCCCTTGCACAAAACCATGCCATCTATTCATAATAAGTCCATTTGTTTCTAAATGTGTGTAGATCTTGCCCCTGAGAATTTTTTCCAATAATTTCCCTGCCACGGATGTGAGACTCACAGGCGTGTAACTTCCAGGATCATCCCTGTTATGCTTCTTTGGTTCTTCACTTGAAGGAGGGATTATCAACCTTTGCTCTTTTAAACAAAATCATTCATATTATCATGTAGCTCTGTCTAAGGTGATCCTTCATCTGAAAGTCTTGATGCTCCTTTTCAGTCATTCTCTCAGAGCTAGGGGGCAATATAAAAGAGATACAAACTCTAAAGGGACCCTTATGAACAAAATATTTATTTTTGATTTTAAAACACATAAATGAAAATAAACTTATTTTTACAGTTAAAGTTATAAAAGTTAAATGCTTGATACACTCTCTGGACCCTTCAAATCTTCATGTTACATTTTGTCATCTCTACTGAGGTTAGATGATTATTGGATCATATAGTGCTTAACAGGTTGTTCAGCTCGTTAAATGTCTGTAGTGACAAAAACTACTAAATCACACTAGTCCCAATTTCCTGCACTAGTCCCATAGCCTTGAATGTTATGACTCTTCAAGTGGTCATCCAAATACTTTTTAAAGGCTGTGAGCTTTCCAGCCTCAAATATCCTCCCAAGTGGGTAGATTGAAATGTATTTCCTCAAATCCCCTCTCAACCTCCTGCCTTTCACTTTAAAATTATGCCAGCTTGTTTCTGATCCTTCAACTAGGGTGAACAGCTAACTATGTTCACTCTGTCCGTGCCCCTCATAATATCCTCAATCAGGTCCTCGCTCTGCCTTTCTCTGCTCTAAAGAAAACAACCTATGCCTAGCAACCTCTCTTCATAGTTTAAATGTTCCATCCCAGGCAACATCCTGGTGAATCTCCACTGCCCCCTCCATTGTAATCATGTCCTCTCTGTAGTGTGGTGACCTAGAACTGCACTTACTACTCCAGCTGTAGCCTAACCTAAGTCTTTACAGCTTCAACATAACCTCCCTGCTCTTATAATTGTCCTGCCATCTTCAAGGGATCTGTGAACAAACACTCCAAGATCCCTAGTGTTCTGCCATTCATTGAGTCCTCCTTGACTTGTTACTTCCAAAGTGCATCACCTCACATTTCAATTCCATCTAACACTGATCTGCTCATGTGACTAATCTGTTTATATCCTCATACAGCCTAAGTCCTCCCTCTTCACTGTCAACCATTGACTAATCTTCATGTCATTTGCAAACTTACTTAGCAGTCCCCCAACATTTTCTTCTATATCATTTACCTACATATTTATATAAATTACAAACAATAATGGACCCAGCAATGATTCCTGTTGTATGCCACTGACATCAATCTTCAGTCACAGAAATAGCCTTCTATCATCATCTCTGTCCCCCACCAACCTCACCCTTCAACTCCCCCCACCCTCCACCCATCACTATTTTGGATCCAAGTTGCCAAGTTACCCTGGATCCTGTGCGTTTCTACCTTCTTTATCAGTCTCCCATGAGAGACCTTGTCAACGGTGTTGTTGAAATCCATATAAACTACATCAACAGCAATACTCTCACCTACACCATGTCACCACCTCAAAAAAATTCATTCAAGTTTGATAGGCATGATCTCCCTCTGACAAAGTCATGCTGACTATCCCTGATCACACATTGCCAGTTCTCTCCAATAGTTTCCCTATCACTAATGTAAGATTCACTGGTCTGGAATTCCCTGAATTTACTCGACCACCCTTCTTGAAAAGTGAAACAACAACATTAGCTGTCCTCCAGTACCCCCAAAGATTAAGCATACAAAGGAATGCTTTTGGACTCATAATTTGTATTTTTCCAAATTTCCTTGATGATCCATTGTCTTGCAGCCAGAGTCGATGTTATCCAAAGGCAATTGGTATTTATTTATCAATTGCATTTGTCCCTCTGAAAGAGAGCATTGACAAATGGAAATTAAATACATCAGGTGTTCCTGCCCACTTTTTGCTGCTTAAACTGTGGGTCAAATTTTCTGAGGGCCATTAATCCAGTAGTGAAAGCTCCTGTTTGAATCAGGCCCCAGCCTTTTCAATACAGAGAAAAATAAATCAAGTGAAGATATTTTCCAAACTCATTGCCGAGCAATTTTTCTTCAAACAACTTCTGGCTTTTAGAAGTTGTTTGTAGATTCCATTCTCTGTCTGGAGGTATTTTGAGACTTATAGCAATGTGGTTGTTTCTTATCCTTCTAAGAGTTGCGCCCCTGAGAGGGAGGAGAAGGACACAGTAGAGTTGAAGTTGGAGGCGAGCAATTTTGTTTTAGGTGATTGGTAACTATTCCAGGGATTTTAATAAACTAATACAATGTATGCTTTCTGGAACAAAACAGTTTAAGTTAAGGAATACCCCATTGGTCTGGTGTTGGCATGCTATTTGAAAGATATCACTGACCTGAAAGCAAAACAGACCAGTCACAAATAACAATAGTCTGAGGCTGACATATCAGAATCTCCCATATAATTCATCATTCATCAACGGGTTTATACTTAATAAACTAGAACAATTATAAACAGAAGGGAATTAATTAATTAGGCAAACACTTTCGATTTGCCTAATTTCCGAAAACAATGGTCTGATTTTGCTATGCCAATAGTAAGTGGACAGCTATTTCTGGGAAAATCTGACAGCAGCATTTGGCATTGGCTCATGCATAGTTAAGTGCAGGAAGTTGCAGCATGGGATTCCTGCTCTTCCAGAATGTGCTGTTATAGTTTTCACTGGTGGAATCTGCACATCACTGTCATTCCAGTGAATTTCAGGCAATTACCCATTCTTCTTTTTATAAAAATGGTTGAAAAAAGCTGGGGTTTGTGCATTCAGGAATATTTGACTTTTTTTCAGTGTACTAAGTGATAATTACTACTGAAATGCCTTTCTAGACTGTCAGATGAAAATTTGTCTTGCAGGTATTAACAATAAACCTTTGGACAGTTTTACATTTCAGCTCTTTTTATGTTTTCCATAACCCTATTTGTATTCCCAATATTTTGCTTCCTGTGCTATGATTCAAATATAATTTATATTTCCTGTTATTTATATGTGTCAGTGAAGATTATTTGTTCTTCCTGGTTGAACAAATTCCCTGCTGCTTGTCTTGCATCCAGATGCCATAAATGTGCTGTAAAGGGTGCTGAATTCAAGCTGATGTCAAAAAGAGGAAGGTTCCACTGACGAGCCTGTGAAAATAATGTGGGTGACAGGACATGAGATGGATCATAACAAAATCTGAACCATTATCTTTCATAAGTTTTAATGTGAATGGTTCACCAATTTTTGGAATTTTATTTATGTCAGCTACAAGATTGTCACTGATGCTACACTGAACCTCAGAATTTACTATAGAGAAAAGTAAAAGAAAAGCATAATGTTGACATTTTAATGTTATTTTGTATAGATACACTTTAAAGTTGTTCCAAAATAAGTAATCTGCATGAACAGAAAATTTACAAGCAAAAAATTGAATTCGGCATACATTTCAGAAGAGCATGCAATGAGAAGTGCCTTGAAATATTACGTATGTTACAAAGTGCCTTGAGACATGTTGTAATAGAGTTTAGGCTGTTATCATTACTGGCAGCCTGGAACATTCTCACAGCAGGTTTTCTGAGTTAGATTGCCCCCTGCTGCTTGTATACAATCGAAGGAATAGAAAACAACATTGGAAATCTGCCATAATCTAAAGCATTTTCAAAATAAAAGAATATTCTGATCAGTTTTAAATGTGTTATGTAGCAATTTGTATGGTGCTTAAAATTGCCTCAAAACACATACAATAATGCAGTAGGCCTGGCAAATTCTAAACAGCGTTTAAAGTGGAAAATGCACGCCTGCCCCAATTTCTGTGTGCACCAAGGAAAGCTCTGAAGCATAACACATTTTGAAAGCTAGAAAGACCAAATTCACAAGTGTTGCATGCCTACGAGAGTTAACATGCAATTAATTCATTAAGCTTAGTTGCCAGTAAGCTGAATGTGAAAACAGCAGTGAATTATATATTGAAGGGCTTTATTAACTTATTAGCTTATTTTCAAAACTGTTTTTGAGATGTGAGTATTAAATTGCCAGAGTAATTTTCCTATGTCAATGACTCATTGTATGGTTAAAATTATTTTATTCAAACAAATTATTATGCATACACTATTTTTCATTTGAGTATGGAATCTGGTCAGCATGTATTATCCATCCCTAATTACATTTGAGAAGGTACTTGTGAGTTCCTTTTTAATCTGCTGTTGTCTGTGTGTACAAATTATGCAGACAGCACTACCTGAAATGATTTGGATATTATGCAGCAATATTTATTGTTTACAGAGCAAGTATGATAAAGTTAACATTAGAAAAAAGGTTTTTAAAACTGTTACAGAAGCAAATATATTTGAATAACATGCTGTAATCAAGAAAATTGCTTGTCCAATGCCATTGATATTTAATATCAGTTCTGACCAAATTATGTAATAGTCATTATGGAAATAAATAACCATGTTGTAAATTTGTGATGCAGAATTTTCAGAAGAAATTGATCATCTTTTTCTTTATTGACAGTTGAGGAACAGCCAATTTATACTATATCTCATTATTTACTGCATAGGAAAGGTAAAAATAAACAGTGTTGACATTTTAACTTTTTTTTTGGTAGATTTTAAACTTAATGCAGAATGACTAATCTGCATGAATGTAAAATTTAAATGTAAAATATTGAATACAGCATACATTTCAGAAGATCCTACAATAGAGATTTTAAATCCTTGTGATTATGTGACAGGACCAGCAAGGCAAAGAGATAGAAGGAAAGTTACAAATACAGACAAAATGCTATTATTTTTTAAATTATAGCCACTCTATTTGCACTACATTTTGCAACAAAAACATATGCTTATGTCTCAATAAAAACAATTTTAATATTCTGTTTCCCCAAACTGCCATGGCTCATTCACTGTGAAAGGAGCAGCTGATATGCTGAGAAGCTGACAAAGCAATTTTGTTTAAAGATTCTCTGGAATCACACTGCAAGATCTTTCTCTCTCTTAGCAAGCCTTTGTGACATAATTGCATCCACAAGAGAACTTTAATCATATTTCTCAGAGGAGTGTGGAATCACTGTAGCATTTGACGATATTTGACAGTTACTGCTGTTACTAGGACCCAATGGTTCTGCATTCAGGTCAGTAAATAAATGGCTAACCTGGATAAAGGTCCCAAACCAAGGCTGTAGTACAGTTTTCGATTCATAGTATCTGATCCAAAAACACACTCCCACAAAGTATGCTATAATAATCTGTATTTCAGAATCAGAGAAGTTTATCCTATAGCATTCTGGTTTAAGAAGTGTTTATTAATAATAGCCATATGATAATACAAAGAGCAACTTATAACTCAAATTGTAAATGAGTAGTCATGAACTATCATTGTAAGGTAGCATAGCTGAATCATTATCATTTACATTCAGACACTACAAGTTGGTGAATACACTACTGTTTCCACTTCTCTAGTCAAATCTGAAGACCACTTGCTGAGGATGAGCATATCAAACAACAGTAACAGAAGCAGAACAAAATTAAGTATGTGGGAGCCCAAGCAATTTCAAACTAGACCACGTTAAAAAAGTTCAGTTTAAAATTGACCAACCAGCATTGAGAAAGCAGAGAACATGCAAATGATTCAATTTAAATGATTCAGTCCAATTTAGTACCAGCACCATCATAGATTCATGCCTCAGTCCTCTTCCCCCATTCTCTCATTAATACTTAGTCATACATTCAACCACAAAATAAAAATCTCACAGTGTACATTTCAATGCCAGGACTGTTTGAAGATTCTTCCCTGAGGCAGAATTTTGACATTTTCTATTCTTCCATTTCAGTGGGGCTGAAAGAACAGTGTCGAGTCCCTGAGGAAGCATGCCTATCACAACACGCACAGTGTTCCTTGCCACTTTTGCCAAATACCAGCAAAGCTACACATGCAATCCAGGGGATATAGGGAAGCAAAATGTGAAACAAATCAGGAATCAAAACTAAAGGGACATCTAGCAACTGAGTAAAGTCTGGTAAAATTTTGGTTACAAAAATGAGGGAAGTTATTTTTAAGAGTTTGGTCCAGGTGCAAATTGAGCATTATACCATGACATGTTAGAATTAGACAGAGACATGACAGTGCTCAGAACCGTCATGATTTGTGTGAAGTTTTGAATCAGGGCCATCATCAAACGTCAGCAAATGCCGTAACAACCCGATTGTACTAAATATAGAGAATTTGAATCTTTTTAGCAAAGAATCTCTCCACAATATCAGAGATTCTGAAAGGTTTCTCAATTGTATTGAACTTAATGTTCACAAGTTTTGGCAGAGTGCTTATTGATGCGATTCATGGCACATTGTCCATCATGGCCCATATTGATTTTGGGCAAGCAATCTTCTCATTATTTATGCAACCAACTTTTTCATGTGCCCATCTTGTGGAATGGGGTGGAAGGAAAGGCAGGCACACTCCCCACTGTTGGAACCTTGTGATGCCCATGCCCCTGGCACTTTATTTAAACTGCAGCTGGGCACACTTCAGTCTCAGAAAGCCACGAATTGTCCCTCACACTGTGGTGTTCAGCTATCTTTATGAAGACCATGACCCAGAAATAGAAGCTGGGATCCTGCTTTGCTGAGATGCGGTGAATGAGGTGAGGAAAAGAAGAACAGGACTGTATCCTGCTGACCTGCAAAATGTCTTGTCACACTCAGCCAACCTGGTCCAAGAAGGTGACCTGGGTCAGTGTGGTGTTGCAAGTTAAAAGAAATGCCGAGCAGTGAAGGAAGAAGATTAGTGGTCATCTGTTCTTAGCAATGATTTCGAGACACCAGTGTTGGATTGGGGTGTACAAAGTTAAAAATCACACAACACCAGGTTATAGTCCAACAGGCCTATTTGGAAGCATTAGCTTTCGGAGCACTGCTCCTTCATCAGGTGATTGTGGAGAATAAGATTGTAAGTCACAGAATTTATAGCAAAAGTTTACAGTGCGTGTAACTGCAATTACATATTGAAAAAGACCTGGATTGTTTGTTAAGTCTCTTATCTTTTAGAATGACCGTGTTGGTTTCAGTTCTTTCATATGTAAATTGCAAAACGTTTTTTAAAAGTTACATTCTCAAGTGAACTTTATCAATTGGTATCATGTTGGCCCAGATAATGTATGAAAGGTGTGAGTTTCCCTGTGTGATTTTTAACTTTGTTCTTAGCAAGGGTAAGTGCAACTGTCTTCTCTTTGTTACTTCACACTCAAAGGACTAATATCCACTCTAACTCTGAATGATTCTCACCAAGGGACATAGGCTTTGATTCTCACTACAGCATGCAGCTCAGTCACTTAATGACTGTCACCCACATCAACCTCCCAAATTGCTAAACCTTCCCATCCAAGGCACTTCCTACTGAATCACTAGGGATATCTCACCACCTCTCCTGCACTTGAAACACCATGGATGGCTTTCCAACTCTCCTTTTGTCTCATTGCAGGAATAAATGTCTCACAACTGGACCAAGAGTGAAAGTCGGATAGGGTGAGGATGGGTTGTCTGATGTCAGGTTCCTCAAAATATTTGAGGAGCCGATTTTCATTTTGGCCAGAGAAGAGCACAGCTGCTCATAGAGTCACAAAGATCATTCATAGGCAACCAACCCTGTAAGCTTCATCATGCTGTGCTGCTTTCCCATTACCACCAACGCTAACTCATTCCAAACCTGTGTGAATTTCCAACCTTTTTACCCCTCTCTTCACCCAGGCAGACACGAGTGGTACCAAGCAAACCTCACCCTGATGAGGTCAGTTCTGGAGACCCTCAAGTCTATCTCCATCTCTGTCTCTAAGGAGAAAGCCAATGAACCCTTAGAGGATGCACTGGTGAAGCTTCCACCCGCACCCTCCACCAGTTTAGAGACTTTCACTCAGTGGGCTCTTTATCTGATTCTGACAAAGGGAGCACAATCTACTGCACACATCACTGACACATCTCTGTAGATGGGCAATGGAGAGATGCTCCAATTTCTTTTACTGAAAGGACAATTTGAGACCAGGTACCTGTTCAACCTGGTGCAGAAGGTATTGCCCTCGTCTCACCCATTCATAACAGGATCTGTACACAAATGAGTACAGGAGCAGCAGGCAGGTTTGTTAGAGGCAGTCAATAAATTGGAACATAGAATGGAAGGATTCACAAATGGCATCAGTACGGTGCTGACTCCAGCATGGGTTTGGCTGCTTAGTGGACAGGCTTGCTCCTGCCATAGAGACCAATGTTTGCCAGGTGTGTGAACAAAGCTGCACTCCATCGCTCTAACCATAGATATTCAGCATCTCTAGCAAGATAAGAGGGGGCAAAAGACCCTTCAGTTGTCCCTTCCTCACAGCGAGAGGCTGGTGCCAAGAGGCCCCCAAAGGAAGAAAAACCTACTGAAGCTTCCTATCAAGACACTCCTAGTGTTGCTGTTGGACCTGGAGAAATTACATTCACTTCAGAGATAAACAACATCTTCAAATGTTTAATCTTTCCTCTTCATTGTATTTTTAAGCCCTGGCAACATTATTGTAAATCTCCTCTGTGTTGTCTCTTGACCATTTTTTTGTTCATTCTTAGAATATAGGTCCACTGCAGGTTAACCCACAATGTTCTTAGGAAGGGAATTCCAGGATTTTGACCCAGTGACAGTGAAGGAATGGTGATATATTTCTAAGTCAGGATGGTGAGTGGCTTGGGAGGGAATCTGCAGGTGGTGGTGTTCCCAGGTATCTGCTGCCCTTGTCTTTCCTGGTGGACGTGCTCGTGGTTTGGAAGGTGCTATCTGAGGGTTTTGGGTGAATTTCTGCAGTGCCTCTCAAAGGCAGTACACACTGCTACGAATGAACATGGGTGGTGGAGGGAGTAGGTAATTGTGTATGTGGAGCCAATCAAGTGTGCTGATTTGTCTTGGATGGTGTCAAGCTTCTTCAGTGTTGTTGGAGTTGCACCCATCCAATCAAGTGGGGGATATTCCATCACTGTTGTGACTTGTGCCTTGTAGGTGGTGGACAGGTTATAGAGAGACTGGAGGTGAGTTATTTTCCACACAATCCCTAACCTCTGACCTGCTCTTGTAGCCACTAGTTATATGGTGAGTCCAGTTGAGCTTCTGGTCGATGGTATCCCTAAGGACATTGATAGTGGAGGGTTCAGTGATGGTAATATCATTGAATGTCAAGGGCTGATAGTTAGATTAACTCTTATTGGAGATGGTCATTGCTTAGCATTTGTGTGACACGAATGTTACTTGCTCGTTGTCAGCCCAAGCCTAGATAATGTCCAGATTGTGTTGCATTTGAATATGGACTGATTCAATATCTGAGGAGTCATGAATGTTACTAAACATTATGCAATCATTGGTGAACATTTCCACTTCTGACCTTATGATAGTCTTTGATGAAGCAGCTGAAGATGGTTTGGCCTCGGACACTAAGCTGAGGAATTCCTGAAGAGATGTATGGAGCTGAGATGATTGACCTCCAACAACCACGACCATGTTCATGCTTTGTGCCAGATATGACTCCAACTAATGGAGAGTCTGACCCTGAATTGGACAAGCCCCTTGACTAACTGAAGAGGTATACCAAATCTTTGGCCCAGTAAGTATCAGACCCTGTAGACCTTCAGAGAGAGCCATTTAGTTGAAGTACATACAGTCTACGAAAGCAGTCTAGAACATACTGTACGTGTGTCATTGAGGAGATACAATGATATACAGCAAAATAATTGCCCTCTGACTATTCAGTGCTCCAAACTGTGACAAGTAGCCTGCCTTTTCCAATGCACTAAACATAATTCAAGCCACAAAGGCTAGCAACCTTCAATTTCCTTGGGTCGGGGAGTCCGGAAATAGAAGGTATAGGTTTAGGTGAGTGGGGAAAGATTTAAAGGGGCAACCTTTTCACGCAAAGTATGGTGCATGGAATGAGCTGCCAGAGGAAGTGGTGGAGGCTGGTACAATTACAACATTTAAAAGGCTTCTGGACAGGTATATGAACATGAGGGGTTTAGAGGGAAATGGGTCAAGTGCTAGTAAATGGGACTAGAATAATTTAGGATAATTGGTCAAAATGGACAAGGTGCACTGGAGGGTCTGTTTCCATGCTGTACATCTCTGAGTCTCAGTAAATTCAAAGTGAGTGAGCGCTAAGAAAGTAAGCTAAAGGCTGTATGATACATCCTGCATAGATGTATGAAATGCATCTCTGCCCCTACACACAAAGTAACCTGATGGTCATATGCAAAGTGGCAAGCTGCTGCAACCAGGGAATGCCTTGGAATATTATATCGGGAATGGTGACTTTTTTTTCATATGGTAGAACAGGGCAGTTGTGAGCTGGAGGTGAGTTGGGCTAGTAATTCAATGCAAGTTCATGGAATTAAAGTAGTCATTGTTCATTAGTAAAATTCAAATCTTGCTATTTAAATCTAAAGGGGAAAATCAGTAAAACATTTTCTCGATGTCAAAGTTCTGACTTTTTTCCATTTTTCAGTATTTTTTCAACCTCCTCACCATTGCCAACGCTGCTCAAGGGAGCAGAAAATTACATCCACTGTTAAGCATGTGAACACACAGGAAGCAGTAAAGGCAGTTCAGGAAGCAGCAATAGTGCAATCATTGGGAAGTAAGTGTGATAATTCACAATGACAGATGACAGGACTTGCACAGGTCCAGGGAATTGTAAAATTAGTCACCTTAATTGCAGCCAAGTATGAGTTGGATAGTAATTGATGTTCAAAATTGAATTGCCGTATGCATCCTAGAAAAATGAACTGCAGATATAGGATTGTAAAAGCACATGCCTTTTTTTTTAACCTCCAATTACGATGAGTCCAAAACAATATTACTAGGCTAAAGGAAGGGTGAACAAACTTCTGGAAGGGGATAACAGACAAAAGGTTAGATAGTGATATTTTAATTTATTCTTTTATGTAACATGGCACAAATTGTTTATGTCTAATTACTCTTGAGAACGTGGTGGTGATGAACTACCTCTTGAAATGCTGCAGTCCATTTAGTGCAGGTCCAGCCTTGGTGCAGGTATGAAGAGATTTCCAGGATTTTGAACCAGTAATACTGAGAGAATAACAATATAGTTCCAAGTTACGATTGTGTGTGGCTTAGAGGGAAACTTTCAAGTGATGGTGTTCACATCCATCTGCTGTACTTCAACCTCTGCCACCTAGATGTATTCAGGTTTGAAAGATGTTTTTGAAGAAGCCTTATTCAGTGCTGAAATGCATCTTTTAGATGTTACACACTACTGCCACTGTGCATCGGTGATGGAAGGAGTGAATGTCTAAAAGGTGCCAGATGCATATTTTGTTGAGGAGTTTAAGGCTTCATCACAAGATCAAAAAAATGTCAATGTCAGAGGCTGGCATTGGAGGAAGGGTTTATGTTCTTATGGTAATAGTGCAAATTGAATATTACACTGAAAAGGCAGTTTCGCCTGAACAGAAATATCAACATGTGGAAAGGCTAAATAGAACATGGAGGAGATGTAGGGAGGGGTGATCTAAATTCAGGTGTCAGTACGGCGAGGTCAGATTTGGGATAGTCAAAACATTAGAAACAAATTAGGAATATAAAAAGAAGCTTGTTGGAGATAAATCATGAGAATGTTATCAGAAAGGAAAAAAGATGCAATAATGTAATAGCAGATAAAAATAGGCATTAGGGGATATAACAAAATTAATGCAAAAATTAGAAAAACTAATAAGTGTCACCAAATCAAATTTGGAGGCTGGATGAAGTGATGTGTGTGAGTGCACAATGCCTTCAAAACAAAATTGGAGAGCTAGCAGCTATAATACAGTTTTGATCTTGTCACTAAAGATGTTGTAAGATTGGACAGTATTGGGAATTTAATGTTCCAAAATTTTCAGGAGTGAAAATAGGACAAAATGTAGATAACTGTACGGTAAATGATAGTATTGCTGCATTAGATTGTTAGCATTTCCCAGGTGATGCATTATATAAGAAGATCCATTTGGGTAAGAAACTGTGCTATTTTTAGGATGTATTTTGTATTATTAAATCGTGGGGATGAAGCAGAACTAACTGAAGATCTGCAGACAATGGGGAGGAATGGAAGAACTACAATAATATTGTGTGATTTTTAATGATCCCATGATGAACTGGTATAAAAACATGTATTGAAGCTAAGAATGCTTTTTAGAATGTATCCAGCACAGCTTACTTATGCGTAATGTTTCTAGTCCAATTCTAGAACTGCTTGATTTAATTCTGGCAAGTCAAGTGGGGACAAATAATTGATGGGAAAGGGAAAAAACAAATGCCAATCACAAACAACATTGTCAAAGTCAATGCAGAGATATAAAAGGATAATGAAGTTGGGTTAGATTGGAAAGGTTTTGGCCCAGAACATTTAGTTAGAAAAATTAGCAAAACAGATTTGCATGGAAACTGTGAGAAATCTTAACAGGACGTGTAAAGTTCAAATTATATTTCTGTATGTTAGAAGTGTGTGCATCACAAAGTCGAGTTTGATGGATAGTTAGATGTTAGACTAAACTAGAAGCAAAAGCTTTTTTCAAGTTAGAATTAATAATACTAGGATTGCCGATACTTATGGTGTGCACCAGGTCAAGCACTGTCAGGCAGGAACTCCCTTCACCATTCATGTAGTGGGAAGAATACCAAAAAGCAAACATTGCTCAAGGGAGGGCAAAACTGTGAGGCTGTAAGATGTGAATGACATAAGTGTGCAAAAAGTCAAGGTGAGGTAGGTTTGGGCAGAATCTTCAGAGCCCCATTCAATATGGGTAGGAGTGAGAAAGTTGGAAAAATAGGATGAAATTGGCAGTGATGAGACTGAGAACAAAAAGTTTGATTTTCCAAATAACTGTTTAATGGAGAGGCATGTATCTCACTAGTGAGCAGCACAATATCTGTTTGCATCTGTTAACATGTCATTATTACCCAATCTTGTCCATTTATTTGCAGTTTTCCATTCTACCACCCATTGGATTGAAAATAGATGGCAGAAATTCTCAAAATGAAAGTCAGAGCAGTTATCTGGATGATGAGAAATGTTGTAAGTTTAGTTAAAATGGAAAAATTAAGCATTTGTAAGATTTAGGAAACAAATCAAACGATGTCTATGAATTGTATAAAAGAAGCAGAGAAGAGTTTATAGAAGAAATTAGGAGGTCTAGAAGGGCTATGAAACGTCCATGGCAAGGAGAATCTCAAGATATTGTTTATGTATAATAGGAGCAAGAGGGTAATTAGGGAAAGGATAGGTCTACTCAAAGACAAAGCAAGGAATTTATGTGTGGAGCCTGAGGAAGTGGGTGAGGTTTTTTATGAGTACTTTGTATTGGTATTCAGCAAGGGGAAAGGCATGGATAATCATAAGTTTAGAGAGGGATTTGTTGATATTCCAGAGGATGTTGATATTAAAAAGGATGTTGATATTAAAAAGGGATGCATATGTAAGATTTAGGAAACTAATTGAACAACGCCCTTGAATTGTATAAAGGAAGCAGAAAAGAGCTTATAAAATAAATTAGGAGGGCTAGAAAGGCTATGAAATGTCCATGGCAATTTGGATTAAGGAGAATCCCAAGACATTATATATGTATCATAGGAGCACAAAGGTAATTAGGGAAAGGATAGGTCTACTCAAGGATAAAGGAAGGAATTTATGTGTGGAGCCTGAGGAAGTGGTTTAGGTTTGTTTTATGAGGACTTTGCATCAGTATTTAGCAAGGAGAAAGGCATGAATAATCATATGTTTAGAGAGGAGTTTGTGATATTAAGAAGGAGGAGATGTTGGGATTCCTGAAAAATATTAAGGTAGCTATGTCCCAAGAGCCTGATAGAATCTCATCCAGATTACTAAAGCAGACAAGAGCAGAGACTGCTGGGGCTTTGACAGAGATCCTTGTATGGTTTTTAGTCACAGACGATTGGAGAATAGCTAATATTATTCTTTTGTTTATGAAGAACAACAGGGTGATCCCAGGAAGCTTTAGGCTGGTGAACCTTAAATCAATGATAGGGAGATTATTGGAGAAGATTCTTAGCGACAGGATTTACTTGTATTAGGAGAAGAATAGATTTATTAGGGATAGTCTGCATGATTCTATGCAGGGGAGTCTTGTCTCTCAAACTTGATTGAAGATTTTGAGGAAGTGACAAAGATGATTGGAGGGTAGAGCATGACTCTACATGGACTTTATCAAACCATTTGACAAGGTGACTCATGGTAGGCTGGTTTAGAAGATCAAAGTGCATGGAATCCACGGTGAGTTGGTATGTTGGATACAAGATTGGCCTGGCTGTAGAAAGCAGAGGGTAATTGTGTGTGGATATTTTTTCTGACTGGAGTCTATGACCAGTGGTGTTCTGTAAGGATCAATGTAGAGACCACCTTTTTTTGAAACATATATAAATAAATTGGATGAAAATGTCAGTGGTCTGATGAGTAAGTTTGCAGATGACACAAACATTGGTGGAGTTGTGGATAGTGAGGAAGGATATTTTGGGAGAAAATATGGGTCCCAGCCTACCCATGACATGGTCACAAAACAGACAAAACAAAATGTCTGTACTTAGTCTCTAAGCCTACCCACAATGCCCCAAATTGGCCAAACAAACTGCCCCAGACATCACACATACCTCAGGACATGACTCATCCAGCCCCAAGATAAGAGAATATACTTCTTCAGATTAATTGATAACGAGCCTCGAACTTCACAATAGCCTAGCACCTCTGGTGCCCGTAGGGCACAACTGCTTCCACGAGGAGTCAAGCCTTCTCAGAGCACCCAGACAAGGAGACACCAAAGGTACTTCGCTTGCCCTCTCAACACATTGATACCAGGATGAAACCCACTACTACCTACTCCAGTGAAGGATCAGAATCTCCTGAGTCAATTAAAGTCATTATCAGACACTGGACACTTGAATCTTTGCAATGAATGAACTTTATTTCTCTTTGTTGTACAACTCACACCATTGTCTCATAACTCACATTTCATTGTTGTCAGGGTATAAAACTCCACTGTAGTCTCTGTTCAGGGAAGAAGCTGTGGTTCCTTCTGAACAGCCTGTCAGTGACTGTTTCAAAGGGATCAAGTCTCTTCTGCGATATCACTATTTGTTAAATTACTCCTTGTCAGTTCTCAGTCCGATCTGTGTATTTGTGATCTTTGATTAATTGGGCTAAATCCTCTGACAGTTATCAAAAGATGCAGCAGGATATAGACTAGTTGGAAAGTTGGGTGGAGAAATGGCAATTGAAGTTTAATCTTGTGAGATGATGCATTGGGGGAGGTCAAAAGCAAGGGGAAAGTATATTTTAAAGACCATACCCTTAGGAGGATTGATAGACAGAGGGATCTAACTCCCTGAAAGTGGCAACACAAGTGGATAAGATGGTGTAGAAGACCTACATATGGCATGCTTGCCTTCTGGACTACTCTGTGCAGTTCTGGTTCCTGCATTATAGGAACGATGTGGAAGCTTTGGAGAGCATGCAGAAGAGACTTACCAGGATCTTGCCTGGATTGGCTATAAGGAGAGTTTGGATAAACTTGGATTGTGTTCATTGTAGTGTTGGATGCTGAGGTGCGACCTGATAGAAATATATAAAATGATGAGAAGCTTGGATAAGATGAATAGTTGAATTCTCTTTCCCAGGATGGAAATTTCAAATAATGGGGAGTAAAAGTTAAAGGTGAAAAGGGAAATCTTTATAGGAAATTTAGTTTTAGGACTTTTTTACATGGAGGGTCATCAGTGCACGGAACACACTGACACGGAAGGATGGTAGAAAAAAATATGACAATAAACTTTCAAAGACATTGAGACAGACACATGAACAGGCAGAGAATAGAGGGATACAGACCATGTGCGGGCAGATGGGACTAGTTCAGAATAGCTTCATGGTCAGCACAAATATGGTGGGTCGAAGGGCCTGTTTCTGTGCTGCATTGTTCTATGTACCAGCTCAGTGCCTGTCCTTCTGGGCCATCACCTTGGATAAAAGACACCGACTGCTCCTGGAATGCTCCAAGGATAGTGACTGTCCACAATCTCCATGTCTGGCACTATCCAAATATGTGCAATGTGAATGAGCACTAAATCAGCAAGTGAGGAGATGCAGTATGATCTAATCTTTAAAATGGGTGCCTGTTACTCTGCACAAAATGTCCTGGCAACTGTGTTCCAATGAATGGTGCCAGTGCACTCCAAAGTGAAAGTGTAACATTGAAGTACAGAAGTATGTTATAATTAAAATGGAGGCGGTGTGTCATGAAGTGGATTTGGTATGTGTCCAATGACAATTTCTGTTGACAGAGACAGGGAGATTGTAGGTCATTGCTGCCTTGGAGCATTCCCTGTGATTTTGGTGACTTTTGTCCAACCTGGTCACCTGGAAGAGCAGGCAGTGAGCTGGAGTTGCCAGGTAACCACCCTGACTTTCATGCTGGGAATTTCCACACCATTTAAGTTTCTATCCATTGGGTGGTAAAATGGAAAGCTGTAAATAAATAAAGCAAGATTAGATATTAAAGACATGTCAATAGTTGCAAATAGATATCTCACTGCTCACTAGTAAGATTCCTGCCTCTCCATTCAACAGTTAATTGGAGAATCAGACGTTTCATTCTGATTGACAAGAATCGCATCACTGCCAACTTGATCATATTTTCCAACCTTCTCACCAATGCCCACATTGTGTGGGACTGGGAAGATTCTGCCCATAACTACACAGGAAGCGGGAATTGCTGGTACAAAACATGATCAGGTGCCAATGTAGTTCACCTTCTATTATTTACTATTCACAAGTTATTATGCTATTGCTGCTGTTGACGGGTGACAGCAATCAATAGCTATTAATTAGTCTGCCAAAGATGTTGACATTGAGTGAGGAAAACCTACTGGAGCTCTAGGAAGAATCATGAATGCTCAAAGACAGTTTCCTAAAGCAACATTGGTGGCCACTCCTCCCTCCAGAAAAAAAAACTACACACACAACCCCATTTATTACAACTTGCATGCCAGCCGAACTGCAAAATATTGCAGTGTACAGCCCTGCCATCTCATTTTCCACAGATAAACTACTGGCTGGCCTTGTCCTTCAAAATGCCTGAGGCTTCTGCTGTACCAGTCTGGGGGATCATAGCTGAACAATGTGTTGCTGGAAAAGCGCAGCAGGTCAGGCAGCATCCAAGGAGCAGGCGAATAGACGTTTCTGGCATAAGCCCTTCTTCAGGAATGAGGAAGGTGTGCCAAGCAGGCTAAGGTTAAAGGTAGGGAGGAGGGACTTGGGGGAGGGGCGTTGGGAATGCGATAAGTGGAAGGAGGTTAAGATGAGGGTGATAGGCCGGAGAGGGGGTGGGGGCGGAGAGGTCGGGAAGAAGATTGCAGGTCAAGAAGGCGGTGCTGAGTCCGAGGGTTGGGACTGAGATAAGGTGGGGGGAGGGGAAATGAGGAAGCTGGAGAAATCTGCATTCATCCCTTGTGGTTGGAGGGTTCCTAGGCGGAAGATGAGGCGCTCCTCCTCCAGGCATTGTGTTGCCATTGTCTGGCGATGGAGGAGGCCAAGGACCAAGGGGGCAACCTATGGTTCATGCATTTTCTTACTGTCTACATTAAATGTAAAATTTCCAGTATATCTCGTGAATGTTTTCAAGAACATTTACATGCTACAGCTGCACAAACAGCATCTGAAGGACATCTGACAAACTTGTGCCAATTTCCACATGGATATTCTTTTAATGAATAGAAATATGATGTCCCATTTGATAAATTTGACTTTTCGTAACTTGCATGCCATAAGGGACAACAATGGAACAGATGTGCAAATTTCATTAGCATAGGAAATATTTGATCACATCCATTGGGTATAAAGGATTCTATGCAATTTTATATCAAATTCACAGAGTCACAGAATTATTACTCTGCGTAATGAGACCATTTGGCCCATTGTTTCTGCATGGGCTATCTCCAAATAAGTAATTCACTTTGTTCCCTTCTCTTGCCTTCTCCCTTTTAAATAGTTTTATTTTTGGTTTTCCTGATGTTGATATAAATTGACATTATTTTGGTACTTAGAGATTTACCCAACCATGAGGTGGGCAATCTGAGCAGCAGGTAGGTGCAATCACCTGCAGAACTGTAAACAAACACACTATTTTAAGCTACAGTAACTGCAATGATTTTTTTTTTCAATTGCTGTTGAGGAGCTCATTACTTCTTGCACTTTGAAGAAAGGCATGTTGAGAATGTTGGAATAATTTCACATTATATGTTCAAGGAGAATTCAATACACAAGGAAATTAGTTACATATCTTATGCTGGAAGTACATTCATAAGGGTCCCCTTTTTATATCTATAAATCACATTTGCCTTTCTCTGGACAAAACGTGATGAGGTAAATGAAATTAACAGTAAAAGTATTAAAATATTGATAGCAATCATTCCACATTCATGCTTTACCAATTAATTATTAATTTCACCTTGAACGTAGTTTGAGGCAGGCTTCATTTTATCTTTACTGTTCACAGCAAGATGTTTGATGCTTTCACATCGGTTTTCAGCACTCACCAACATTTTGACTTGTAATTATGGTATCTTTTATGCTGCTCTGTGGATGGGAACAATCCGTTATTAGTTTTCTACGAAGAATGAATTAGAACTTAATCTTTCTTTCAATATCAATAAATTATCTGTCCTTTCTATGAGAAGAAATGAATTGTGAGCTATGGTCAAGACTCTAAAGGAAAGCAATAAGATGAGTTAAAGAAAACACCCACATGTCACAATCGCATGTGAAGAGGCAAATTTGTGCAGACAAAGTGTGTTTGTAGAGCGCTGGCCTGATGTTAATGAATGTTCCTCAAATGTTCTGACTCTGTGGTTGTCTTGCGATTGAAGGTGAAGGACTAAAAAAGATAGAGTCACAGAGATGGTGCATCTCTCTCAGAGACACTACTGCCATGATACGTGAGCCAGAGTATGTGGAGAGTGGTGATAAATCAAGGACACGGCTATGATGTCAGAAGTATTTAATAGGCTACCAAAATTGCCAAGGTTTGATACCTCTTCAGAACTCTCTGGTTGTGAGTCCAGCCCTGAGTTTCCCCCTGCACTATCAATCTTTCTGGCCCTAACTGCAGAGGTCACATTTCTAGTCACAATTGACTTATTGCTACACTTCCTTCATAGCAGCGGGCATTTGCTTAATGTTGATGTAGATTTCTAATCATTGCTAACAATGCCCCCCTTAATAGATTGGAAAGAGCTGGAAGATAGAAAACATAGTAACCTTAACTGCAAAAAGCAATCCAGGCCTGGTCATAAATCTTGTTATTGGAGGGGTCATAGGTCCGTGCATTTCTGAGAGAAGTGCAAAACCTTACGTACTTCTTTTCTGGGAAGTGTATAGATGTTACTTTGGGCCTTTACTGTCTATGAGAAAAATTGAGATGTTTGTAAACTTTTTGAAATGGACTCCTTGCCTCAACATGAGGGCGGCATGGTGGCACAGTGGTTAGCACTGCTGCCTCACAGCGCCAGAGACCTGGGTTCAATTCCCACCTCAGACAACTGTCTGTGTGGAGTTTGCACATTCTCCCCGTGTCTGCGTAGGTTTCCTCCGGGTGTCTGGTTTCCTCCCACAGTCCAAAAATGTGCAGGTTAGGTGGATTGGTCGTGCTAAATTGCCCGTAGTGTTAGGTAAAGGAATAAATGTAGGGGAATGGGTCTGGGTGGGTTGCTCTTCGGAGGGTCAGCGTGGACTTGTTGGGCCGAAGGGCCTGTTTCCACACTGTAAGTAAGTAAGCTCAATGTATTCCTTCTATTTGCTGCTGTGACTCTTCCTCTGAGGGGCAGAATGGAATAGACAAGAATTGCCAATTTCAAAAAAATGAATATTGCCACTATCACCTTTGGGAAAGTTGTCCAGTAGTAATAAGCAAAAATAGTGAGATGACATACAAGGGACAGAAAGGGTTAATGTCTGAATGGTGTCAGAAACTCCAACCACTGTGATGTCAGAGATTGCGTGGGAAAGAGACTTTGAATGGACTTGCATGTATTATTGTGATTTTGCACATAGTTTATAAGTAAGCATGAAGCTAGTTTCTGTTAATACATACAAGTATCTGAAACTTCTTTGGGCCCAACGCTAAGCATCCATATTGTACATACTAACACAATGTTGTGATAGTAAGTCCTTATAAAATACTGGGGAGACTGGAGAAGTTGAGATTGTTCTCCCTGCAAGAAAAGGATAAGAGGAGATTGGGCAAGACCTGGGAAATGTAGACCAGTCAGCTTAATGAGCAGTGATAGGAACAATGCTGTAACCTGAACTGAAAGTGGAGAAAGACACATAATATGACTTAAGGTATCAGGATTCTGAAAATCTTCACAAAATGAACAAGAGGAAAAACACAGTGGATGTCATTAAATTCTAAATAATGTAGCACACAAAGAAGTTGTTGGGGCAGGTACTGAATTGATAACAAATTGGCTAAAATCCAAAAAGAACAGTAAGGTAATGATTGAAGAAAACAGGACAGTAGCAAAGTGGTAACACCACTGGACTAGTCATCCAGAGAGGTAAAAACAATGACTGCAGATGTTGGAAACCAGATTCTGGATCAGTGGTGCTGGAAGAGCACAGCAGTTCAGGCAACATCTGAGGACAGGCAAAATCTGAGGACAGGCAAAATCGACGTTTCGGGCAAACGCCCTTCATCAGAAATAAAGGCAAAGAGCCTGAAGCGTGGAGAGATAAGCTAGGGGAGGGGGGGGGTGGGGGTGGGGAGAGAGTAGCATAGAGTACAATAGGTCAGTGGGGAAGGAGATGAAGGTGATAGGTCAGGGAAGAGAG
>NC_057726.1:23833351-23839337 GCF_004010195.1 Chiloscyllium plagiosum
GCTGTGGGAGTTGGTGGGTTTGTAGAAGATGTCAGTGTCAAGTCGGTCGTCACTGATGGAGATGGAGAGGTCCAGGAAGGGGAGGGAGGTGTCAGAGATGGTCCAGGTAAATTTAAGGTCAGGGTGGAATGTGTTGGTGAAGTTGATGAATTGCTCAACCTCCTCGCGGGAGCATGAGGTGGCGCCAATGCAGTCATCAATGTTGCGGAGGAAGAGGTTGGGAGTGGTGCCGGTGTAATTATGGAAGATCAACTGTTCTATGTAGCCAACAAAGAGACAGGCATAGCTGGGGCCCATACGTGTGCCCATGGCTACCCCTTTGGTCTGGAGGAAGTGGGAGGATTCAAAGGAGAAATTGTTAAGGGTGAGGACCAGTTCGGCCAAACGAATGAGAGTGTCGGTGGAAGGGTACTGTTGGGAACGTCTGGAGAGGAAATGATGCAAGCTAATACTTTGGGCACAATGGTAAATTTAAATTCAATTAACAAATCTGGAATTCAAAGCTGGTCTTTGTAGTGGTGGGTAATGATGAAACTATTATTGATTGTTGTAAAACTCCATCTGGTTCACAAATGTGCTCTAAGACTCTTAATGAAATGGTCAAGCAAGATACTCTGTCCAAGGGCAATTAGAGTTGGGCAATAAATGTGAGCCCAGCCAGTGACATTCACATTCCAGAAAGACTGCAAATTAAACACTGTTCCACAAGGATCAGTGCTGAATGAACTGTTTTATATCATTTAAATTAATAAAATCAGTTTTAAGAGGAGCAACTCCATATAAAGTTGAGCAGTTAATACCAGTTTGGGAGGCATAGCTAACATTGAAGAACACAAAATACAAGATGGCATTAGAAAACATGGAGACTGGGTGATTAAGTAGCAAATGAAGTTTAGTGTAAATAAAGAAGTAATAATAAAACAGTGGAGTACTCAATGAATGACAGGACACTAGGAAGTTCAGAGGAACAGAGGGATCTTGACGTGTTGAAAGAACAAAGAACATTGCAGAACAGGAACAGGTCCATCAGCCCTCTCAGCCTGTACTGCCACATTTTGCCCTTCCATACTAAAACTGTCTTCACTTACTGGATTGGTATCCCTCTATTCTTTTCCTATTCATGTAGTCATCCAGGTACTTCTTGAATGCTGGTATGGTATCTGCTTCCACCATTTCCTCTGACAGTGCGTTCCAGGCATTCACCACCATTTGTGTGAAAAATGCACCTCGTACGTGCCTTTTAAACTCCCTCACCTCCCCCCCCATACCCCCACCCCACCCCCACCCCTTCCCCGCACCTTGAACCTGATTCCCCGAGGAATTCCACCCTGGGAAAAAGTCTCCTACTTTCCACTTTTGATGCCATTCACAATCTTATAAACTTCTATTAGGTCTCCCCTCAACCTCCTGCTTTCTAGTGAAATCAAACCCAGTCAATCCAACCTTCCTTCATTGCTAAAATGCCCCATACCAGGCAACATCCTGATGAACTTTTTTTGTACCCTCTCCAAGGCATCTACATCCTTCTGGTAATGTGGTGATCAGAACAATATTTCAAGTGTGGCCTAATTAAAGTTTTGTAAAGCTGCTTTGAAAGTAAGCTGTTAATTTGAAAGTAAAAATAATAGGTCACAGTATTATTTAAAGGGTGAAAGATTGCAGCATGCTGTTGTGCAAAGGGTCTTAGGAATACTCGTAAGTGAATCACTAAAAGTTGATTTGCAGGTGCAACAGGTAATCAGGATGACAAATGGAATATTGGCTTTTGTTGCGAGAGGGATTGAATTTAAGAACAGGGAGGTTATGCTGCAATTGTATAAGGTGCTGGTGAGGCTGCACCTGGAGTATTGCGTGCAGTTCTAGCCTCCTTACTTGAGGAAGGGTATACTGGCTTTGGAGTCAGTGCAGAGGAAATTCACCAGATTGATTCCAGAGATGAGGGGGTTACCTTATCAGGAGAGATTGAACCGTCTGGGACTGTACTCGCTAGAATTTAGAAGAATGAGAGGGGATCTTATAGAAACATATAAAATTATGAACAGGATAGATAAGATAGAGGCAGGCAAGTTGCTTCCACTGGTGGGTGAGACTAGGACTAGGGGACATGGCCTCAAGATTAGGAGGATTAGGACAGAGATGAGGAGGAACTTCTTTTCCCAGAGAGTCGTGAATCTATGGAATACTCTGCCGAAAGAAGCAGTAGGGGCAGCTTCATTAAATACATTCAAGACACAGCTGAATGGGTGTTTGCATGGCAGGGGAATTAAGGGTAATGGGGATATTGCAGGTAGGAGGGACTGAGACAACAGATAGATCAGCCATAACCTTAATGAATGGCAGAGCAGGCCCGATGGGCCAAATGGCCTACATTTGTTTCTATTACTATAAAACTATGAAACTAACACTGCAAGCAAGATTTTGCCTATTATGTTTGGTAATTTAAGTAAGAGCAGGTATGTATCTACCCTGCAGTGTACTCCCCATAATTTGTTGGAGTGTTCAGGAAATAGTGGAAATAAATGTTGATTCACATAACATTCATATCCAGATCCTATGATACAATAGGTCTCAAAGTGAATAAGCTGACCACCTAACTTGGGGCCCTTTTGAAGAAGCTGGCCTCCAGCATGAACCTTGAGTTTACTGCAGGAATGATCATGCCCAGTAACAGCAGAGTAGACAGCAAAACAAAAAAAATCAGTCCTGTGGTTTTATTGTTTGCTTATAAAACTCCTAGAGTTGGCTATATCTTTCAAGAATTGTTCAGGCTGATTCTGAAAGAACATGCCAGTCAGACATATTGCGCGGAAAATGACATTTTAAACCAGACGATTCATCAAAGAATCGATGAAAATTCTTGTGTTTGTTGTGGACATTATGCTAAAAAGTTTGGTTTTAATCTTAGTTGCCAACAGAAGACAAATTTTAGTATAGCAACAAAAGATAAATACTGGTCTCTTGAATTCTTTTGCTGGATGTATTCTTTTTTTAATAGCTCAGTGATAATCCTGATGCCTGTTGCATCTAATATAGCCAGCATGTAAACTTCATACTGATTACTTATTACCATGACTGCATCTTCCAGTCAGCATGAACATACTGATGCATTGCTGCAGACTTTAGTGAATTAGGTAGATTGGATGCTTACGAAATCAGTGAGAGCTAGCCTGTAGCTTTTAAAGGAAAAGAATGTTTTAATTGTGGTTGTAGCATGTGCTGGAAATCCATCTCAAATTATTCTAACTGCGGAAAGCCACGTCCATTAGAAAGAGCAGCCACCGTGACCTCCAGAAGATCAACTAGCCTTCATCATGGAGAGACGGAGAAATGCACCTGTGTGGGGTCCTGCAGGAGTCTGTGCTGCAGCCTCACCTCTTTACAATTTAAATCAATGACTTAGATGAGGCAATCACATGCATAGTGGCTATATTTGCAGACAGTCTAAAATAAGTAAAAACGTATGTTGTAAATATGACGTAAAAAGGATGTAGACTGATATAGACAAATTAAATGAGTAGGCAAAAATCTGACAGATTGAGTATAATGTGTGGAAATTTGGTTTGCTTTGGCAAGAAGAATGAAAAAGTAGAGTATTACTGAAATGGAGAATGACTGCAGAAGTTTGAGGTGTAGAGGGATCTAAGTGTTCAAATGCATGAGTCACTAAAGGCAAGTATCCAGGTACAGTATGTGAAAGCTAATGGAGTGTTACCTTTTACAAAGAGAGAATTGATTACAAAAGTAGGGATGTTATGCTTCAGATATACAGGGCATTGGTGAGACCATATGTCAAATACTGTGTGCAGTTCTGGTCTCCTTGATAAAGAGAAGATTTAAGTACTTTGAAGGTAGCTCAAAGATGGTTGACAAGATTGACACCTGAAATAAGAGGGTTGTTTTATGAGGATAGGTGGCACAGGCTGGATTTGTTTTCAAAGAAGTGCAAAGGGTGATTTGATTAAAATGTATAATATCCTGAATGGTCTTGACAAGATAGGTGCTGAAAAGATGCTTCTTCCCTGTGTGATTCCAGAACCAAGGGGCTGTTATTTCAAAATTTGGCATTGTCCTTTTCAGGACTGAGATGAAAAGAAGGTTTTTCTCTCAGTAGATTGTAAATGTTTGGAACTCTGTCTCAGGAGAAGTGGAGGTGGAGGTAGATAAGTTTTTGTTAGGCAGGAGAATTGAAGGTTATTGAGAGTAGATGGGACTGTAGAATTCTGGACACAAATAGATCAGACAGGACCTTATTGAATGGCAGGGCAGCTTGAAGTACTGAATGCCCTACTTCAGCTCCTAGTTAATATTTTTTGAGGTGGGCAGGAGGTCTTTCAGACACATGCTTGTAAGACAATGGGAGTATAAAGCCTGGTGGCCAATGCTACAAATCTAGCATTTACGATGCAGTGCTACAAGTTCAATGAGCTTACATATGCACCATTGTATTCTGTCGTACTCAGTGCTGCAGCATTCAAATGTTGTGTGATTTCTGCTTGTGCTGTAATGGGAGCTGAGATATTGTCCACTGGGCATTGCATCATAGTTGTGCCCACTGCGGACTAGTAGTTCAGAGAAGGTTTACCCGGACTAATATTTGGAATGAACAGGCTAGGATTGTATCAGAGAAGTTTAGAGGGCTCATTGGGGACTTAATTGGAACAAATAAGATCCTGAGGGGACTTGACAAGGTAGAAGTGGACAGGATGTATACTCATATGGGAGAATACAGAACAAAGGATCACTGTTTAAAAATAAAGGCTTTGGCCATTTAAAACAGAGATAATACCTTTCCTCTTGGAGGTTATGAATTTTTGTCACTCTCTCTTCCCAAAAATGTAGTCAAAACAGTATTTGAATATCTTTAAGGCAGAAGTGGATAGATTCTTGGTAAGCAGAGGGGTAAAACATTATCAGAGGCATGCAGGAATGTGGATTTGATGTTTACCTGGACCATCTCTGACACCTCCCTCCCCTTCCTGGACCTCTCTATCTCCATTAATGATGACCAACTTGACACCGACATTTTCTACAAACCTACCGACTCCCACAGCTACCTGGATTACACTTCTTCCCACCCTACTTCCTGCAAAATGCCATCCCGTATTCTCAATTCCACCGTATCTGCTCCCAGGAGGACCAGTTCCACCACAGAACACACCAGATGGCCTCCTTCTTTAGAGACCACAATTGCCCTTCCCACATGGTTAAAGATGCCCTCCAACGCATCTCGTCCACATCCCGCACCTCTGCCCTCAGGACCCACCCCTCCAACCGTAACAAGGACAGAACACCCCTGGTGCTCACCTTTCACCCTACCAACCTTCGCATAAACCAAATCACCCACTGACATTTCTGCCACCTCCAAACAGACCCCACCACCAGGGATATATTTCCCTCCCCACCCCTTTCCGCTTTCTGCAAAGACCATTCCCTCCGTGACTAACTGGTCAGGTCAACGCCCCCCAACAACCCACCCTCCCATCATGGCACCTTCCCCTGCCACCGCAGGAATTGCAAAACCTGTGCCCACACCTCCTCCCTCACCTCCATCCAAGGCCCTAAAGGAGCCTTCCACATCCATCAAAGTTTTACCTGCACATCCACCAATATCATTTATTGTATCCATTGCTCCCGATGCGGTCTCATCTACATTGGGGAGACTGGACGCCTCCTAGTAGAGCGCTTTAAGGAACATCTCCGGGACACCTGCACCAATCAACCACACCGCCCTGTGGCCCAACATTTCAACTCCCTGTCCCACTCTGCCGAGGACATGGAGGTCTTGGGCCTCCTTCACCGCCGCCGCTCCCTCACCACCAGACGACTGGAGGAAGAACGCCTCATCTTCCGCCTCGGAACACTTCAACCCCAGGGGATCAATGTGGACTTCAACAGTTTCCTCATTTCCCCTTCCCCCACCTTACCCCAGTTCCAAACTTCCAGCTCAGCACTATCCCCATGACTTGTCCTACCTGCCTATCTTTGT
>NC_057726.1:23839967-23954102 GCF_004010195.1 Chiloscyllium plagiosum
TGGGTTTCCTCCGGGTGCTCCGGTTTCCTCCCACAGTCCAAAGATGTGCAGGTCAGGTAAATTGGCCATGCTAAATTGCCCGTAGTGTTAGGTAAGGGGTAAATGCAGGGGTATGGGTGGGTTGCGCTTCGGCGGGGCGGTGTGGACTTGTTGGGCCGAAGGGCCTGTTTCCACACTGTAAGTAATCTAATCTAATCTAATCTAATCTAATCTAATCAAATGATTGTTTAGGAAATGTGCCAGTCTGCAACACCCAGTTGAGGACTCTCTCTGCAAGTGGCTTCAAGTTCTGCACAATGTCCTGTGTCAGGTTGGTACTGGATTCCCCATGCTCCTTAACATTGTGTCTAGGCTTACTGCTGTGTTTCATGCATTCCCATTTGCATTCTTCTGTGGCTGGCCCCAACAAAGAGCACATCTGACTCACTTTCAGTGGGCTGCCACTTGTGTTATCTTTGTCTTATGGCCTGGTTGCCTAATGCCCAGTGACTCAATATGTAAGTCTTATTTATGTGATGGCCTTTAACTTAATGCATCAGTATCTGAGCTGGTGACTAAATGAATCAGGAGACGGTATTTCTTTCTCACTGTTATATTGTGCTCTCAACATTATCTGGCCATGTGGCTGTCCTTGAGCACTCGGAGAAAACCACAAATGGCAAGTTGTGGGGAGAGGAGAAAAATAAGTTGTTTATGGTTACAGGTCTGTAGCTTGTAAATTTAAAAGAGTTTGTGTAAGGAGGAGGAAGATTAGGTATGCATCCAGTTCTATCTGATATAGTTATAGCCCATTGCTAGACATGGAGTCAGCAGTGACCATTTCAGTGATGGCCAATGTCATCTCCACCATGAAGCCGGTGTGTTACGCACGTGTGCCTGATTCCCCATAGGTTAACTGCTGCCACTTTTAATTCTGTGTGAACTTGTCCTGAAGAGGCAGGACAGTTAGTTTGGCAGTTAGTGCAGGTCAATGTTATGATTGTCAGGGTTGAATAACTGGCGATGCACACAAGACCTTATTGCCATCCTCAGTTTACACACTCAAGACTTCCCTCCAGTTATGCCCACAGTATAGTGATTAGGACCCATGGGCAATTTTCCTTTGTCTACCACAGGGCAATTCCGGATAGCAACACAACTACAGTCTTGTTATGATCAATTAACCAAGTGAATATTCGTTTAAAAGTGTGATACTCTAGTGTACGTAAATTTGTTGCTGGCTTTTGCTGAATATAAATAGACGATTCATAAGACCAACTGCACCTTTCAATTTGTTCCTTGCAATCTAAACATTAGAATAGGAGGAGATGATGGTTCATGCAGCCTAAGGTGTTTGTTCAACCGTTCTGCAATATCAAGCTTTGCCACATAAGACAGTCAAAACCATTTTCAATTCCATGTGCAAAGCAGCGTATAAGCACCATTCAGGGAAGGAACTATATACGTTTTGTTCATATTTTCAGTTGAGGAGATTGATAACTGAAACTGGTATAGATTTAAATGTGTTTTATCTTGATGAATGCAGAAACTGGAGCAACTGAAATTGCATTTCTGATGAACGTTTCAACTGAGTAGCTACATGTTATCTTTTGAGACCCTCAGCATATAGTTTTATATTTACGAAAACAGTAAGTAATTATCATCTGAACTTCATTTAATGAGGTGTTTAATCAGTATGTGTGTCATCATTAGTCCCACTCATAAGAATGAGATTATTGTGGTTATAATCTCTACAAACAGTAGAGTGATCAGAAAAATAATAACTTTGAAAAGGACATTTCTCTTCAGTGAAATTTTAGCAATATTTTTCAGTTAGATGTTTATATGAAAAGTACATGCTGACATTTCTCAGACTTTTTTCGTTAAATTAGTTGTTCACATCCTGCACAAGACAGTTGTATTAAGAAAGTTAGCTTTTAAAATTGCTGTGGGAGCAAAATGATCTGAATATAGCTTTAATTTTCTTTGCAGCATCTTTATTTTTCTGCATTTTAATATGAAAGCTGTCCAGTGAGCATCTATCTGATGATATGCCTAATACTGCAAAGCAAGTTGTTCTGTTGACTGCTTAATAAAGAAGCAGAAAATACAGCTCAACACAAAAGGTAGAATGATTTCACTCAGCAGGCCATTCAGCCCATACTGCTAGTGTCAGCTGTTTGATCAAGCTATCGATAAATCCACTGTCTGCCCTTTTCTCACATCCCTGTAAAGTATTTTCTTTAAAGCATTTATCAAAATGATTTTGATCCCTTTTTTAATTCAATGAAGAAAGTTCTTTTCAAATCTGACAACGTTTTCTCCTGAAGAAACACCACCCTTGACCCCTCAGTCTTTCCACTTCCAACCTCCATTTCATTTGAATTGGTGTCACCTTTTTACTCTGTTTCATGCTCTTCCCCCATCACCTTTCCCATCTGCTTTCTGCCAGTACCACTAGCAAATGACTCCCAAAGTCAAAAGTGACACCTTATTTCACACTAGTGGACTATTTCTCTTCAAACTGCTGGCAAAAATTGACATGGCTGATTACATGGTCTTTCTTGATGTCTTGTCTATTGTCCAGTAGGTTGGGATTGACCTTGTCCAGTTCAATTCTCATCCATCACTTCATACTTCGATAATCTCTTGTCCTGGTTTCTCATTTCACTCCAATGTAATTGCTTCAACGATTCAGGATTCAGGACATATAACCTGTGCCCCCTCATATTTTTGTTTTGCTCCTGACATGACCTCAAGTCCCTGTACGTCAGAAGTCAATGCTGGGAATGGTGCCTGATTAGCTTGCTCAATCTCGCAGACCAACTTCTGTACAGCCTCAAAGGAATGAAAACAGAAATTGCCAGTGAAACTCAACCTATCTGGCAGCATCTGTGGAGAGAAAAACAGAGTTTCCAATCTAGTGAGCCTTTATCAGCTTCAAGGGAATGTTGTCCATGACGTCCTTCTATTTGCTATATAGATCCTGCCCTTCAGTAAGGTGTTCAACAAGGCTCCCCATGGCAGACTGGTTAGCAAGGTTCGATCTCATGAAATACAGGGAGAACTAGTCATTTGGATACAGGACTGGCTCAAAGGTAGAAGACAGAGGGTGGTGGTTTAGGGTTGTTTTTCAGATTGGAGGCCTATGACCAGTGGAGTGCCACAAGGATCGGTGCTGGGTCCTCTACTTTTCGTTATTTATATAAATTATTTAGGTGTGAGCTTAAGAGATATAGTTAGTAAGTTTGCAGATGACACCAAAACTGGAGGTGTAGTGGACAGCAAAGAAGGTTACCTTAGATTATAACGGGATCTTGATCAGATGGGCCAATAGGCTGATAAGTGGCAGATGGAGTTTAATTCAGATAAATGTGAGGTGCTGCATTTTGGGAAAGCAAACCTTAGCAGCTCTTATACGCTTAATGGTAAGGTCCTAGGGAGTTGCTGAACAAAGAGACCTTGGAGTGCAGGTTCATAGCTCCTTGAAAGTGGAGTCGCAGGTAGATAGGATAGTGAAGAAGGCATTTGGTATGCTTTCCTTTATTGGTCAGAGCATTGAGCACAGGAGTTGGGAGGCCATGTTGCAGCTGTACAGAACATTGGTTAGGCCACTGTTGGAATATTGCATGCAATTTTGGTCTCCTTCCTATTGGAAGGATGTTGTGAAACATGAAAGGGTTCAGAAACAATTTACAAGGATGTTGCCGAGGTTGGAGGATCTGAGCTATAGGGAGAGGTTAAATAGACTGGAGTTGTTTTCCCCGGAGCATCGGAGGCTGAGGGGTGACCTTCTAGAGGTTTATAAAATCAAAAGGGGCATGGATAGGATAAATAGACAAGGTCTTTTCTCTGGGTTGGGGGAATGCAGAACTAGAGAGCATAGGTTTCGGGTGAGAGGGGAAAGATATAAAAGGTACCTAAGGGGGAACTTTTTTCATGCAGAGGATGGTGCGTGTGTGGTATGGGCTGCCAGAGGAAGTGGTGGAGGCTAGTACAATTGCAACATTTAAAAGTCATCTGGATGGGTATATGATTAGGAAGGGTTTGGAGGGATATGGGCAGGGTGCTGGCAGGTGGGATAGATTGGGTTGGGATAACCGGTTGGCATGGACGGGTTGGACAGAAGGGTCTGTTTCCATGCTGTACATCTCTATGACTCTATAACAGCACATAAATTTAACATCAGGTTTCACAAGTCTGCTGACAAAACCTAGCAGTGGTGTTAATGCCTCAGATTCTGTGTGATATTTGTCTGATATATAATACTGGAGGAAATGAAACTTTATGCCAAAATGTCCTGCATTCTGAACTCCAAAAATTCCTCGCTAAAACTTACCGTCTCTATTTCTTTCTCAAAACAAATTGCTTGTATGATTATAATACCACCCTTCCAAGCAAAATGCCCTATGAGCGTTAACAAGCAAAATGAGCACAAACATTCTGATGGCATATTCTGTCGCATAAAGGGGAGTTGTGAATGAGGATCCTGTGAAATTTGTGATATTACGGACTCCGAAGGAATTGCTTGGGAAAATGAAGATTCTGCTGTCAATTCCCTCCACCTGGAAACTTCTGAATGCATCCATTTAATTCACAGATGTTAGATGGTTTTACTGCCATTCAGTAAATAATTACTCAAGGAAAGTCTAGACACCAAGAAACTATTAAGTGCAGCCTGAAATGTACTACACACATCCTCAAATGCACCTCTGTTAAACACATTACAATCCCTAGATCCTGAACTGACACGTCCTTCGGACCCAATGCCCTCACCACCAGCACAGGGCCCTATCACCTCTTGTATCCCCAGGACCCAATACCATCCAGCGAATCTCTGGGATCTGACCCACTCCCTCTCTTCTCCCCCACCTGCTGCCCATCACTGAATATGACATATTTTGCTCTCCCAGGACCCAATACGGACTCCTGCCAAATCCTACTCATTGGGATCCAGCATCCCTTCCCTTAGCCACAGCGGACTCACAACCCCTTGGTCAACCCAAGCTATCTGAAACACTCCTTCACTTACCTGACTCCCTTTGCATCTTGTACTCTAGTCCCTACTCTTCTAGTGCCTTGTCCACTTAGTACCCTACACTTGTGGCAATGAATCTCACATTCAACTCTCTACTTCGCCTTTTACAAGAGCTGTTAATGTGGCTGCCTGCAAGGATGGATCTTTAAAGTACAGAATACAACAACTGTTGGTTCGGTAATGCACTGACTGTTCTCAATGTGCGGAACCTGTCAAAATGTAAAGGATGGCTTTTCAATTCTGAAGGAGTCCTTTCACTCAGCAAAACCAAAAGGAGTGCAGTAGCAATCTGCATATGCTTTCCACTCCTCCTTCCACGGCCTATTAAACCAGAACTAATACCTTTAAGGAAGTCAGTGTGAAGAGTTGACTTAAAGGAGGTGAGAGAAATAGTGGTGGAGAGGTTCAGGGTAAATGCTTTAAGATCAAGTGGCTAAAAAGACAGACACCAACAATACAGCAGTTACATTTGGTGGTAGACAAGGGGACAAGGGATCTCAGACTGGAGGGTGGTGGCAGAAAATGGTTGGGAAAAGGCCCTCGAGGGTTTTGGATAGATTTGGAAGATGAGAATTTTTAAAATTGCGGCCAGATTCGAAGTATGCCACTGAGTATTCAGTGATGTGTGAAATGCAATTTGTTTTATATTTCATTATATTCCTGATTTGTTACTTGCAGACAATGGGTAGGTTCTGGGGAGTCAGGAGGCAGAGTTGTTACCTCTGACCTACTCTCCGAGTGACATTGCTTAAATAGCTGGCCTCGTTCAGTTTCTGGTCAATGGTAAAAACAACCCCTTCCTTCAGATACCAGCCCCAGACAACCAGACCACCCCACCCCTTTCCCCACCCAAAACCCTCCCCTGCTTTATCTGCAGCTCTCCTTACACCCACCCCAGTCCTGAAGAAGAGTTACACCCAAAGTATCGACTTCTCCACCTCGTGATGCTGCCTGGCTTGCTGTGTCCTTCCAGCCTCATGCTTGTTTACCTATAGTAAAAGAGGCATGGCAATGGAAGGAATTTCTGATGGGAAATGAAGATAATGACTTTGGTCTACCTCCTGAATATCTATTAAAGTGATTACCCTCTTAAAATGACTCTGGCTAATTATAAAACTGACTGCTCCAACCACTCACACTGACCCTTCCCATCACCCGACACTTAAGGACCCCTATGGATATCCAGTAGCTACACCCTAACCCATAAACTCTCATCTCCATAGACATTTGACTGATCCGTCCTCTACTTTTCAAATTGATACCTAATACCTCACTGGATGTGCCAAACTCCCAAAGGACATCCGACTTACTCCCTATATGGACATATGACCATGCTGTGCTCCTCCTTCTTCCAGGCAGCCATGCGACCCACATGACTCACCACCTTTGTAAGAACACCTGACTAACCTGGCACCCGCTATCCTTATACAGCTGGCACCCACTCCTTCTATCCGCTTGCCACCCTACCTGTTCTCCACGACTCTTTAAAACCTTAGCCACTCACTCACCTGCAACCCTATCCCATCATACACTTACCTGCCAGCCTCCTCCCTCACTCACTCACCTGCCACCCTCTCCTATCAGACACATACTCCCTCAGTTACTAACCCGGCACCCTATCTTTTCACCCACCGTTGCCACTCCCCAACAGTATGGCCTGAAAACTCTGCACTTCTTCCTTGGAAGAACAGTCTCCAACCCCAGCACCCTTCATTGCCTGGCTCAGCTCATTCTCACTTTGAACAATTTCTCCTTTAACTCATCACACTTTCTCTCATTAAAAGTTTAGCCATGCAAACTTGCTGAGTAATTGCAAAAAATGCAACACATCCATCAGCTCTTACCCTCCTCACTCTCCAAGGTCCAAAACAGACCTTTTATGTGCCAAACTAACTGTCCTGCTTCTTCAGGACAAGTTCACACCTTTTATGTGAAACAGCATTTTACTTGCATTCATTGTTTACAATGTGGTCTCCTTTACATTGGTAAGACCAATGTAAGAAACTGGGTGATGACTTTTGCACAATACCTCTTCTTTGTTCATAGGAATGACCCCAACCTTCCAACTGTTTGCTGTTTTACGAAATCACCTTGCTCCCATGCTAACATTTCCCTTTTTGGCCTGCTAAACTAGCATGCAAAACTGGAAAATACTGCAATAAAACTTGCACTGTGGAAATGAAAATATTTGGAATTGTCTAAAATATGACGGTAATATTTCTCTATTCAGCTATCCTAATAACCTTTCCTATTTTGCATCTGAGCTACATTAAAACATAATCTTCCAACTTTACATCTTCTGTTAAATTCTTCACCCTGCCTTACACAATCAATTAATGTAATAATTTTACAGAAATGACAGAAATTATTTTCAACCAGAACTATTTATATGTCCCAAGAACTTCACGTATTTATAATCAAAAATCCATTGACTTAAATAAGGTTTATTAGAATTGCTGACTGCAAACTTGTACCTAAAATATGGTGTAAAGGGTTAACTATACCTTTATTCTAATAGTAGTTGCTAAGCATGTGCATAAAGAGATATGTCATAACGATGTCTGAACAGGCTGTAACCAGGGATGAAGTGAGTATTATCATAGACAGACTCTCTCCTGTATGATTAATAAAACATTGCATGAGCGTGGAACTGATCTTACAACAGAGAACTAGGTTAATGTAATGTAAGGAGGAAGAAAAGCAGAAAGCTTTAGGGAGGGAACCAAAACTTTACTAATTAGTCTTCAACTGACAAGAGAAATTTTAATGTTCCCTATTCTGTGGAAATTGTGGTAATGGAGTTAAAATACAAAAAGGAAGAGTTAACACTCCATTCCTCCTTATTACCCATCCACTTATGCATCTAAGTCAACTAGACAAAAGCTGTTCTAATGGTATTGTCAAGCTTCTACTGAAATTTTAGAAGACCAAAATTTATTCCTAACCTTCAATGAGTCTGTTAAATGTTTGGAATTGGCTTCTGTTATGATCTCAACTGACGTTATTGCTGGGCAAGTCACATCCCAGACTGAAAACTGGCTTGATGTATAATACTTGTGGTTTTTTTTTTGGTTGTAATGAGACGGTCTTTCACTGAAACACAATGCTGCAGATTTTGTTTTAACAACAAAACAAGTTTCTTATGCAAAAAGAAATGAAGATAAAATCAAATAAACCAAATTGTATTTTGTCTGCGTTTGTTTGTTCTTACATTAGCCAAGTTCTCTGTTGTACATGTAACAGAAGCTTAAAGATTTAGGAATATGTGATAAAATAGAATTGCCCCACTACTCTTTCACAATGCATACAACAGAAGAATTAGCTCAGTTGGCTGGATGGCTAGTTTGTGATACAGAATGACATACTGATGTGGGTTTAATTCCCACAACAGTTAAGGTTACTATGACTGCTTTAATATTAACTTGTAAGGGAAGGTTATAGGGAGGTGGAGTTCTGGATTATCAGATCAGCTATGATCTCATTGAATTGTGGAGTCAACTTGATGGGCTGATTGGCCGTCTTCTATTCCTATGTCTTATGGTTGTTCACATCAATATTGTTGAATTTAACTGTGGCTTATGTGCCACAGCTTGAGAATCTGATAGGCCATGGGACACGTTGAAAGAATTTACAAGATGCTACTTAATCTGTTTGACCATGTCATAAACACACATTCCTATCAAGTCCTTGAGTACAACTTTAAAGCTTCTAGACTAAAGGTATCTCAACTGCACCAGAACACTGCTTGTCCCAATATCTACATTGAGTTGTTACCAAGACCAAATTGAATACAAACTTTTTACGATATGCAAACACATTTTTCAGAGTCCAAAGCACAACAAATGGAATTCCTGTTCTGCCAGTGAATGATTCTCCCATACCAACACTATTGGGGGGGGGGGGCACTTCACTAATCAAATGTTCACAGAAGCTAGCACATCAATGATATCAGAGTCAAAATCCTAGAACTCCCTCGTTAGTGGGTCTACATTACATCAAATAGGCAGCAGTGTTTCAAGAAGGCAGCTCACCACCACCTATTCAAAGGCACTAGGGATGTGTAATAAGTGCTGTCTCAGCCAACGACATCAACATTCCTTGAACGAGTATAAAGAACATCCTCTTATACTTTAAAGTGAATGAATACTGGAAAATTAATGGAAAGATCAACTTCAATGAGTTACATTAAACTCAAGCCACTCATCTGCTGGCTGATACTGAGATGTAATTCTTTTTCATATAAAAGCATCTTTCTTTGATTTGAATTCCTTTCCTTCTCAGATTAGCATTTTGCCTCTGCAAAGTTGAGTTGATGTAAATTGACAGGTGGATCAGTCCGTACAAGTGATAATCAATTCAGGTTAAAATTAATGAAGCTGCAAAGGTATTTTTAAATTAATTGCCACATGTTTCAAAAATATTTATGCAGTCCAAGTGCGTACTTTTTTAAAAAAACTCACATTTCAATGCACTAATTTTTTGTTATATTTGTTAATGATTTTCCTGCTTTGAATTTTGACTTACACCAGAAACAAAATGTCCCCAGTCAATTCCAGTGATTGTGGCGATGGAATGATAAAGTAATATTTCAGGCAACCTTTTTAGTTTGACCTGCTGCATTTTTTGAAAGAAAGAAACAATAAACCTGGAATAATTGCTGGCAACTCACTAAAGGGGAGACATTACAGCCCAATTCCCAGGTCCAGCCAAAGGTGGGAATGCAGGAGGGCTGGCATCAAAATTCCAACACTCACTGCTGTGTCTGTTTCCTGACATTAGTCCCAGAACACCAGCACCTTTTACCACAGTTGGGGTGAGCAGCCCTGACATCCTGCCATGTTCTATTATGAAAAAAAATTAATATTGTTACACAGTCATTGAGAGCTCCTTAAGTGTTATTTTCTTATTTTGATAGCAGTGCATGGCTACCTGTACTAGCTAGAATGGTGACAGGCACACATTATTCACGTCTATGCCAGTAAATTAGTTATGTCCGTGCCCACAAAAGGGTGATGCAAAAGGGGCTTAGCCATTTGGAAATCGGCAAAATTGGATCATCATGGGTTGTTTGGAAAATGAGCAATAAGTGCTTGCATAGTACAATTAATCATTGCTCTACTGACATCATGGAGGCACAAGAGCAGGGGCAAGTCCACCCAAACACAAGTTCATGGCTTTTTAAAAACTGATTCACAGGACAAGGGTGCCTCTGGCTAGGCCTAATTGCAAAAAGCCAACCACAGGTATGGGTCTGAAGTCACATGGAGGCCAGAGCAGGTAAGGATGGCAGTTTCCTTTCCTAAAGGACATTAGTGAAACAGATGGGTATTTCCAACAATCGATTCTCGGTCATCATTAGACTCTTAATTCCAGATTTCTTTTTATTATTGAATTCAAATTCCACCATCTGCTGTGGCAGGATTCAAGCCCAGGTCCCCAGAACATTACAAGGGTCTCTGGATTAACAGTTCAGTGATAATACCATTTGGCCATCACCTCTCCCGGCTGTCAAAGCACAAAGAAGGCTGCAGCTCACAATGGTATTAGAGACAATAAGGAGATCCATACCCTGTCAGAAGTATGGATACCAGTGGATGAGGAGGGGGAAGGCCTCAGGAGGAGACAAAGGCTGAACCTCAGTGTAGACGTTTTGTAGCAGGAGGTGGGATGTAGGCATCACTGGCTGACCAGCATTTATTGCCCATCCTTGCTATTGACTAAGTGATGGTGAGCTCCCCTCTTGAACCACTGCAGCCCGTGTGCTTTAGGTTAACCCACAATGCCATTAGGGAGGGAAATTCTAGGAGTTTGGCCCAGTGACAGTGAAGGAATAGTGATACATTTCCAAGTTAGGATGATAAGTGGCTTGGAGAGGAACTTGCAAGTAGTGGTGTTCCTATGTATCTGTTGCCCTTGTCCTTCTAGATGGAAGTGCTCGTGGGTTTGGCAGGTACTACCGAAGGATCTTTGGTGAATTTCTGCAGTGCATCTTGTGGATAGTACAGACTGCAGCTACTGACCATCAGTTGTGGAGGAAGTGGGGAGTTTTTAGACAATCAAATGGGATGCTTTGTCCTTGATGATGTCAAGCTTCTTGAGTGTTGTTGGAGCTGCACTCACCCAGACAAGTATTCCATCACTCTAAAGACATGTGCCTTTTAAATGGTGGATAAGGACTGATTTACAACTATATCAATGGATCAGAGAAATCGCCATCATCTGGGACGTGTGGAAATCTGTCATGGTACAGTTGAACCACAGTGGTGAAATCTTCTGAGCAACTAAATGTTTCCAATATCTTCCAACGGGCTATGTGGCAGATTGTGTCAAAGGCTTTTGTCAAGTCAACAAACAGGCTGTAGAGGTCCACATTTTCATCATTCCTCCCGCAGCTGTCTTTCAGGAAAACCATAACTGATGGTTCCTTGATCTGTTCTGAAAATGCACTGACTCTGACAGCAGATCCTGTTCGAGATACTGGACAAGTGATTCAGAAGGATCCTGGCAAAGATTTTTGCTGGCAATGGAGATAATTCCTCTATGGTGAGATTCCTCAATGATTTATGAGCAGGGAGGTGATGTCATAACTGTTTAAAATGTTAATTTGCTCACATCTAGAGTATTGCGTGCAGTTCTGCAATGCATCTTATGGAAGGGATGAGATTGTACTGGAGACACTGTAGAAGACATTTACCAGGAGGTTGCCTGAGCTGGAGAATTTTAGTTATGAAGAGAGATTGCATAGACTGGGCAAAAAAATGAAAGAGTGTGGATGCTATAAATCAGAAACAAAAACAGAAATTACTGGAAAAGCTCAGCAGATCATGCAGTATCTGTGGAGAGAAGTCAGAGTTATGTTTAGAGTTGAGTGATCCTTCCTCAGTTCTGAGGTTTGTTTTTTAAACTAGTGTGGACGTGATGGGCTGAAGGGCCTTTTCTGTGTTGTAAACCTTTATGATTCTATGATAGCTGCAGATTGGCGAGTTCCTTTCTGCCTGTTCAGGTTGACATTGTCGGCAGTTTTGTATTCTTGAAGGACAGTTTCTCGGTCCCACATAGACCGGAAGAGTTCAATGAGATGCTTGACCAGGAACTGACCTTCAGTTTCATAAAGTTCAGCTGAGATAACTTCAGCTCCAGGGGATTTTCGTTACACAGAAGGTTGACAGCAGTTGTGATTTCTAAGAGTCATCAAGACAGCAGTTGATGGCAGCCTTTGGCAGCAGTATTTACCAGACAATGTCTGATTGAAGATACGGTTAAAATGCTGTGAATTTGGGCTTTTTACTGGAAGTGGTGTTGATCTGTCAGCATTGAGGATTGGCGGTGAAGCAGTAGTCTGGAGCGGTAAACAGATTCAGATGAATATAAAATCTCTTTCAGTCTTTGTGTCTGCTTATGGCTGAACTTTGCTTTCCGATTCAGCCAAGCACCTGCATTCCTCTGAGCTTGTATGGCTATTTCAGGATGTGCCATGATTAGGCAATGATTATTCATCATTGAGGTAAACCCTGCAGAGGTAGTGATTGTCTTCCAGTAGTTTTTGTGGTACTTTATTTCATCAAATCAATCTTGATACTTACAAGGTGTACAGCTAAGCGCTTCTCGAGCAGTGGAAAGCACTGCTGTGTGTACCTTCACTTAAAGAGACTTCGCCGTTGAAGAACTCCAGATGCTGTGCATGTATATTGATTTCCCTCCACCAATCAGTCAGTCTGCGTGGTATGTGCAAGTTGCACACACAGAAACCAGTCACTTTGCTCTAATACCAGTTTTGTAACTTTAAATGTGCTTTGCTGTTTTAAAGAAACAAAGCCACAGTGTTAATCAATCCCTGATGAGTGATTGTAAGAATATTGTCATTAACATGACATACACTATATACCTAAGAGTCCCCCAACACCCTCAGTGCAGTGTGTATCTATACTTGCCATGCATGGCCAACTCTCGAATTCTTCTGAGAGAGATTTCTGTTTCAGCATTGGCACTGTGAGCTATCTGTGTTTCTTGATGCCCTGGGTGAGTCTGGGAGAATGATTTCGATGTTTAGTTTTGACATAACAAGCCTGGCAGTTTTTGCTGTATACTGCATTGTTTTTATTACATGCATGTACTGCTGTCCCTCTGCCTGATGATGATGTATTTGATGAGGTGGCAATGTAGTAATGAGGCAGCATCCAGGGTATATTATTGCTATCAGGGTGGCATAAAACTAATTTGGATATTAAGAGCTCAGCTCAACACACATCATGACGAGACTAGTGCGGTTAAAACTGCATTCTATATTTTTGTTTGATGATCCCTTTCCACGACTGGTGATCTGCACCATTTCTTTTGTTGAAGTCACCAAGAATCATTAGCTTATTGGTTTTTGACAGGAGGTTAGCCTTGATTTCATCATGGTTGGCCATGGTAGGGGTATACATACTGAGGAAATTTGCTTACTTGTTTCTGTGTGGGCTGGGGGTGGCATCAGCACTATCAGACCGTCGATAATATTCTTGGAAAAGCAAGATTTCAGAACAGGAAGGGCTTCCACTTTCTCACCTTCAACTTCAGTCACAAGATGAGCTCCTTCCATGTGTGTATAAGTGGTAGGACAGTTTCATTTTTACCACATCAGGCTACTGGAGCTCTTCTCTCTCCCTTCCCCTTCATCCCCTAATGCTTATCGATAGATTCAAGTTTATAAAGGATAGTCCCTAAAGTGATGGCTGTTCACCCATCTATTAGAATCTGAGACAGAGGCACAGAGATGATATCACAGAAGCTATCTGTCCACTAAGAAGCATATATTCAAGTATCTGATCAGCCCCAAATGAAGGGAGGATAAAAGAAAGCTATCGTACAGAGGTCCTGCATTAGTTCTGCTTTTAATCAGTTTCATAAGGGCAGGGGAGGAAGTAGGTCCTAGAAGCACCTGTTCATATGAAGCAATCATCTGGCAATGCCAAGTCCATTGCAGCCTGCCCAAGATAAAAGTTTTAATTTTCAGGGAGGTGATCAGACATAGCAGCTGTTAGCCCAGAAGGATAAACCAGCAAAAAAACAGTGGAAGTTATAGAGTCATAGAGTTATAGAGATGTACAGCAAGGAAACAGACCCTTCAGTCCAACCCGTCCATGCTGATCAGATATCCCAACCTAATCTAGTCCCATTTGCCAGCACATGGCCCATATCCCTCCAAACCCTACCTCTTCATACACCCATCCAGATGCATTTTAAATGTTGCAATTGTATCAGCCTCCACCACTTCCTCTGGCAGCTCATTCCATACAGACACCACCTTCTGCATGGAAAAATTGTCCCTTAGGTCTGTTTCATATCTTTCCCCTCTCACCCTAAACTTATGCCTCTAGTTCTGGACTCCCCCTTCCCATTTATTTATTTTATCCATGCCCCTCATGATTGTATAAACCTCTATAAGATCACCCCTCAGCCTCCGACACTCCAGGGAAAACAGCCCCAGCCTATTCAGCCTCTCCCTATATTTCAAGTGCTCCAACCCTGGTAACATCCTTGTAAATCTTTTCTGAACCCTTTCAAGTTTCACAACATCCTTCCGATAGGAAGAAGACCAGAATTGCACGCAATATTCCAACAGTGGCCTAACCAACATCCTGCACAGCCAGAGCATGACCTCCCAACTCCTGTACTCAATACTCTGACCAATAAAGGAAAACATACCAAAAGCCGCTTCATTATCCTATCTAACTGCAACTCTGCTTTCAAGGAACCATGAATCTGCAATCCAAGGTCTCTTTGTTCAACAACACTCCCTAGGACCTTACCATTAAGTGTAAAATTCCTGCTAAGATTTGCTTTCCCAAACACAGCACATAGCATTTATCTCAATTAAACTCCATCTGCCACTTCTCAGCCCATTGGCCCATCTGATCAAGATTCTGTTGTAATCTGAGGTAACCTTCTTTGCTGTCACTAAACTTCCAATTTTGGTGACATTTTCAAACTTACTAATTATACCTCTTATGTTCATATCAAAGTCATTTATATAAATGATGAAAAGTGTGAACCCAACACCGATCCTTGTGGCACTCCACTGGAAATGAACAAAATGGAGTCCCATTTTGAAGTATTCAAGATGTGTGAAGTATGTGTCTTTTGAAGGTATTACTATTTTTTTCTTCTGGAAGGTTTTACACTAGCTAGATGGAGTCCTATTCCATGAATTGGAGGCAGCAATAGGTTAAGAAGTAAACAAAATAGTTCTGCCTTCTTTACAGTTCATCATGAAATGCTATGGGAATGATTTTAGCTGTGTTCAAGAAAATGAGTGCTGCAATTAGAAGATGCAACTAATTTAGAAAATGTGCTTACCAGATTATTATTTTTTCCAATTAGCAAATGATTAAGTTAACATGAAAAATATTTACTAAAATCAAATATGAGTCATAAGTAATTTACCTAATTGTTAAAAAGGTGGTTTATTGCACGCCAATGAAATAATAATTTTGTATGATAGCAATTTGCAAAGTTGTACATTTGTCCACTGCTTCAGTCAAGATATCTTTTGAGACAGATGTTCTGAGGTCCGTTTGATTAATTGGAAAGTTTTATGTGCTCTTGACTGCAATCGAATTGCCTAATCACTGCCTCTGCCTCTAGTACCTCCTCTTGCACAGTAGTTTCATCATGGTCACCCAGTGTCACCATTGCTAACTGCATGTGTGGTCTGCCAAGGTGCCTGTGTCTGCACTAATGGAGGGGAATGCTTGCAAGGTGTGTCGATATTTCTCCTGAGGTCTCCTGCTATTCTGCTGGCCCAGTGATGTTTAGGGAGTTAATCTTATTGCCTGCACTTCAGCACCTGTGCGAGGCACCAAAAGAGACCATTACAACCAGACTTGGAGAGTATAAACAATGTGATGTCTTCCCAATATAGCTCAGTCTTTGTACTTTACCCACTCAACAGTATACCAATGTCAATAATGAATGTATTTAATTCTTTAGTCACCATCTTTACCATGGATGCCCACTTCACCATCCTATATTCCTCATTGCCCACATGCCTTCCTTCTCCATGGTTCTAATCACTCCAAGGTAGGACACTCTTCCATCAGTCTGGGCCCTCTTCTGGACATTATGTGCCCATTTCTCCTGCGAGGATTAAAAAAAAGTATGAGACAGGGTACTGCCCGTGTCTACAGCCGATGCCAGCTTCTCATATTAATGAGAACCTGCATGATTCAGTGCTGGTAGCTCCTCAGCAGTGCTATGATTGTGAGCATTCTGAGGGGTGAATAAATGAGTTGGACACATACCTCTCCCATGTTCACTAACAACCTGCACCTTGAGATTGGTCCTGAGGGCTAATGTTGCACTCAGCGTTATTTGGGTTCCTTAAATCTTTTCTGATACAAGGAACCAGTTTTTTACACCACATTCCTGCTGTCAATTACCTAACTATTACTCTACCGCACGTGCCTGCTTACTCCTACCACCCATTGGGAGAAGGATCCACCTCTCTCCCTTGCATCCAAGAAGATATGAGCCTGGCATCAGCGTTGGGAAAGTTGCTGGAGAAGGTAGGATCTATTTATATTTAGAAAAGAATAGGATTATCAGTGATAGGCAACATGGTTTTGTGCGGGGGAGATCATGCCTTACCAACTTAATAGAGTTCTTTGAGGAAGTGACCAAGTTGTTAGATGAAGGAAGGGCTGTTGATGTTATATACATGGACTACAGTAAGGCATTTGATAAGGTTCCCCATGGTAAACTAATAGAGAAAGTGAAGTCACATGGTGTGCAGGTTGTTCGAGCTATGTGGATAAAGAACTGGTTGAGCAACAGGAGACAAAGAGTAGTAGTTGAAGGGAGTTTCTCGAAATGGGGAAAGGTGACCAGTGGTGTTCCACTGGGGTCAGTGCTGGGGCCGCTGTTGTTTGTGATATACATAAATGATCTGGAAGAGAGCACGGTTGGTATGATCAGCAAGTTTGCAGTTGACATGAAGATTGGTGGAGTAGCAGAAAGCATAAGGGACTGTCAAAGTATATAGGAGGATGTAGACAGACTGGAGAGTTGGGCTGAAAAGTGGCAGATGGAGTTCAATCCAAACAAATGTGAGGTGATCAACTTAGGCAAGACTAATTCTAGAATGAATTATACAATGAACGGAAGAGCTTTGGAAAACGTTAATGGGCAGAGAGATCTGGGAGGGCAGGTCCATTGTACCCTGAAGGTTGCTGCACAGGTGGATAGAGTGATCAAGAAGGCATAGGTATGCTTACCTTCATTGGATGGGGTATTGAGTATAAGAGCTGGCAAGTCATGTTAAAACTGTACAAGATGTTGGTTCAGTTGCATTTAGAATATTGTGTACAGTTCTGGTCACCACATTACCAAAAGAATGTGGACGCTTTGGAGAGGGTGAATAGAAGGTTTACGAGGATGTTGCTGATATGGAAGGTGCTAGCTATGAAGAGAGGTTGAGCAGGTTAGGTTTGTTTTCATTAGAAAAAAGGAGATTGAGGGGGGACCTGATTGAGATTTACAAAATCATGAAGGATATAGACAGGGTGGATAGAGATAAGCTTTTTCTCAGAGTGAAGGATATAATAATGAGAGGTCACACTTTCAAAGTGAGAGGTGAAAAGTTTAAGGGGGATACACGCAGCAAATACTTCACACAGAGGGTGGTGGGTATCTGGAACGCGTTGCCAACAGAGGTGGTAGAGGCAGGCACGGTAGATTCATTTAAGATGCATCTGGACAGATGCATGAGTAGGAGGGGAGCAAAGGGATACAGATGCTTCTGGTGACAGAGTTGGACAGTAGATTTGTACCGACTCGGGCTTGGAGGGCTGAAGGGCCTGTTCCTGGACTGTAAATTTTCTTTGTTTTTTATTCTCTTTGTCTATGAACCTGTCTGGAAGATGGTTCAATCTATTGTGTTAGTATCAATTTTGTCATGAATTTCTCACTGACTTTAATTTATAATCTTTGAATCTACTGGTCTGTATTACTTTGAAGTAATGTTCCTAGTATACCATACAGTAATGCTATTACTTAAAATTGATGCGCTTCATAGAGCCCTCCTTTCACCATCTTCTTTGGATTGTACAAAGTGAACAATTCAATTTTTCAATTATCCATTCTCTCTAAATTTGGCACAGATGCAATAACAAAATACTGTGTATGCTGGAATTCTGAAGTAAGACCCAAAATACTGGAAATACTCAGCACATCAGATAGCATCTCTCGAAAAACAGTTAACCATCTGGGCATTTGAACTTCCATTATATCTTTACATCTGCTGCAAAGCTTTTCCCTTTTCAGGATCTGCTTTGCATTATCTAGTTGAGTGGTGGTCGTCTGTTACTCAATGACGGGGCAACTTTTTCACGCAGAGGGTGGTGCATGTATGGAATGGGCTGTCAGAAGAAGTGGTGGAGGTGCGTAAATTGAAACATTTAAAAGGCATCTGGATGGGTATACGAATAGGAAGGGTTTGGAGGGATATGGGCTGGGTGCTGGCAGGTGCGACTAGATTAGTTTGAGATATCTGGTCGGCATAGATGAGTTGGACCAAAGGGTCTGTTTCCGTGCTATACATCCCTCTCTCTGACATTTGCCAATGTTACATTTTAGCGGTTGGGCTCTCCGGACACATTCCATGTTTCTCTGAAAGTGTGACTCGACAAAGGAACAATACAGCGGGCACATGGCAGCCACAGTCATGCTCTATTGAAATTGACCAGCACTGCACTTGAGTGATCCTTCCTTTGTTCATGTACCTGCTGAATTTCAATCGAGGCCAATGAAATGGGGCCGGGGTGGGGTGGGGTGGGGGGGGGGGGGGGAGGTGGTGGTCTGTGTGAAATCTGTGGTAGTGGAAACTGTCCCAACTTCCAGTTTTCATCCGGATGAAAATTCTTGGCTCATACATTTCATTTTCATTGTTTTTTTCCACAAATTAGAATTTGTTAATTTATTTCAAATATTAATTTTGACCTAAATTAAATATATTGGTGGTAATGAAATACAAATGTATCCCGTGTTGTGTATATTTGGGTCTCACACTTCTCATGAAAATATGTTGCTTGAGTCCATGGTACTTTCTGCAAACTCTTTATTGACAGCTTGTTCTCTACACACATTCTCTTTACACGCTGTGAGAGCTCTGTCTCCCTTCCAGCTTTCTCTGTTTAAACATGCCATTCTGACATCACCATGTATGTTTCTGATATTAATTCCTTTACTTTACATCTCCCCTAAGTTATTATCCTCATTATTTTTATATTTTATTGTATCCCTGCAAAGTCTCAGATTTCACAGGGCTAGTCTTTATGCTGCTTTAACTAATCTCCTTGATTTGGTTTTACTTTTGAGGTTGCGGATGTTCTGTGTTCTTCCATCTGTTAGTGTGGCTGTTTTCTTGTTGAGTTGTAGAGCTCTCTTTCAGAGTAATAAGTCCACACACTTCTATCATTTTCTTGTTTGACGATGTCATTGCATTGCTATTTCTCCTTATGGCTTGGTTTCTTCACAGACGATCTTGGTTGTGGTGTTTTCTTTTCTACTATTATACATTCTCTCTGTTGCCTGACCTGCTGTGCTGTTCCAGCAATAAAGTTTCAACCTATTTCTCCTTATGGCTTGGTTTCTTCACAGACGATCTTGGTTGTGGTGTTTTCTTTTCTACTATTATACATTCTCTCTGTTGGATCTTTTGATGGGCTTCTGCACTGGGAATTCTTGCACTCTGTACCTTTTATAGAGCCTTTAAAGCTTGTTTGACCCTTTGCACAGCCTTCTGCTGTTTCAACCTATTATGGTCATTCACAGTGCTGTTAAGTTTTAACATATGAACCACAGATGGAAGTTACATTCTTAATCTCCTTCCCATCAGTAACTCTGGTGATAAGTTATTCTGTAGTAGTAGGGATTGGTAATTCAATACAGCAAGATTTAATTTATATTCAGTAATGCTTATATTTATTGCATTCCTGTCTCAGCTTCTCCAATTGCTTGAGAATATTCAGGTGATCTGGTGACATGAATGAAGTTGTATCCGCATGTAAATCTCTTAAACTGCTACTATGTAAACTGTGGACCATTATCTGTTGCTGTAATGTCTGGCATCCCATGCGTTCAGTAAATTATTTTCAGTGACTACGTTCTGTTTCTACTATGACACTGCAAAATGTAGACTTCAATCCATCATTAAAACTAATTCACCAAGTGAATGAAGATTTTTCCTCTGAATGCAAATAAATGCATTCTCAGGTGCTCCCACATCCTTGACATAAAAAGTGAGGGTAATAGTGGTTTGCTTCTCTTTTGGATATTTGCAAACCAAGGAACACAGTTTGCAAATTAGAGAGTGATGCCAGGTCACCGGACTGATTGTTGAACTCTCCTACAACATCTTGGGATCCCAAATAAATTTTGAAGTCTTTTGAGAGTATCAAGTTACAGGGCTCTTTGTATTACTAATTGTCATTAAAAACTGGCACTGTGTAATCTATGACATTAAGATGTTTATGTTATTAAAAGTTCTAGCACAACATTGGACTGTGGGTACAGATTGCTGCTCATTTTGAGTTATAATTTCAGATTTGAAGAAATTCTTCATCCTGTTCATGCACTTTTCCTATCTCTTGCATTTTCTTAGCAATTTTCTTTCACTAGCTGGTCAGTGCTTAATTTTTGATGCATAGTCTCCTCTTGTTTTCTTCGGCTTGATTGTCTCCACAAGAGTCTGTCTCTTGTTGTTTAGTACTTCCCTTGTAATCATGCCTTATGAATCTTAGTATCAATCACTGAATCATGTCTAATGATTCTTAATGATTTATTCTGAGTTCAGAAAAGCATCCAAATAGTCCATGGTAACTGGGCAGTATTGTCAAACGCAGAGACCTAGGGGTTCAGATACATAGCTGTTTGAAAGTTGAGTCACAGGTAGACAGGGCGGTTAAGAAGAAATTTAACATGCTTATCTTCCCTGGTCAGACCATTGAGTATATGAATTGGGAATGTTGATGTCGGGCAGGACATTGGTGAGGCCACCTTTAGAGTACTGTGTACAGTTATGGTCACTCTTCTATAGGAAAGATATTATTAAATTGCAGAGGGTTCAGAAAAGATTTACCAGGATTTGCTGGGACTGGAAGGTTTGAGGTATAAAGATAGGCTAGATAGGCTGTGACTTTTTTCCCTGGAGGGTCAGAAGTTGAGGGTGATCTTAGAGGTTTATACAATCATGAGGGGCATGGATAGGGTGAATAGCCATTGTCTTTGTCCTAGGATGGGGGAGTCCAAAACCAGGGGGTATATTTTTAAGGTGAGAGGAGAATGATTTAAAAGGGACCTGAGGGGAAACATTTTCACACAGAGGGTGGTTCATGGATGGAATGAACGGCTAAAGGAAATAGTGGATGCAGGTACAGTTACAACATTTAAAAGACATTTGGAGAGATACATGAATAGGGAAGGTTTAAAGGGATATGGGCCAAATACAGGCAAATGAGACTTGTTTAGTTTGGGAAACTTGGTTGGCATAGATGAGCTGGACTGAAGGGTCTGTGCTGTATGACTCTATAAAAGGTAATTCTGTCACATAACCTGAAAACTTTTCACGTACCTATGCCACTAAAGCTTCTTTTTCCAACTGTGGTGTAATGCTGTTTATTTTTTGTCATTATCTAGAGGCACTGTAGATGATCTATGTTTTCCATTGTATTGCATCTGAAAGAGTGCCTAATCCAAGAAGTCCTTAATCCTTTGAACGATGCATCTGTCACTATTATAATCAGTTCAATTAGATCATAATATACCAAGCTTTCTGAAGACATCTGGAGTTGTGTGAATTTTTTCAAAAGCATCTTCCTGGGCAAAGCTCCAGTACTATTGTTGACCCTGCCTTAAAAATTACCTCAAGGACTTTGTCAAATTCAGTCAAGATTTGCCTTCTTGCTCGACTACATTGACGCATTTTTGAAGTTCTGACATACCCAGCTAGTCGAAATTTTTCCTGTCATTCCATTTGATCGAAGGCAGTGTTTGAGAAATTTAAGCTTAGGATTTGAAAACTCACACTTTTCATTCAGTGTTAGACCTGTATTCTGTAGCATTTTCATTATTATTCTGACACTTATGTTACATTCCTCTTTTATGGATCCATGTAACAACCCATCATCCATGTGACAAATTACACCATCAATGTTTACCAATGTGTTGTAAAATTCTGGAGCAATTCCAAAGGTGTACAAAGTTAAAAATCACACAACACGAGGTCACAGTCCAACAAGTTTATTTGGAAGCACTAGCTTTCAAAGCACTGTTCCTTCATTAGGTGGTTGTGGAGTATAATATTGTAAGATACAGAATTTATAACACATCTGCAGTGCTTTGAAAGCTAGTGCTTCCAATTAAACCTGTTGGACTATAACCTAGTGTTGTGTAATTTTTAACTTTGTACACCCCAGTCCAACACCGGCACCTCCAAATCAGTTCCAAAGGTAACCCTTTAAAACAATGTCATGAGGAGGAAGTGATGATTGTATTCAACTTTCTGAAGTCTTCATCCTGGAGTAATTTACAAAATCCACCGTTAGCATTCAGTTTGATCAATAGGGTGCTCTTGGTTAGTTTTTCCAGACTTTCAGCCTCTGAGACCATTGGGTAGGTCTGATGTTCCTTTGCTTTGTTGAATCCACACCGATTCTCTCAGAACTATTTGGCTTTGGGACTGTATCATGAACACCACCTTGTTGACATGATGACTGGTGAGAGAACTCCTGTTTTTGTAATATATTCTCTCTTTACCTGGGGCCCTTTCTTGGAGTGAATAAGCAAATTAGTTTGGCATTATTTTGTAAGACAACGTGATATTTGGTTTTTGACTTTACTATTCAGAATCACAGGATGTTCACAGTGCTGAAGGAGTTAATTTGACCGATTGTGCCTGTACTAGCTCTTCAAACAAGCATTGATATTTTGCACCAATCTAGTGATTTTTCCCACAACCTAATATCCAGATAGTCATGCATTACCTCAATTGAACCAGCCTCCACTATATTTCCAGGCAGTGCATTCCATATCTGAACTACTGGTTGTGTGAAAAAGTTTTTTTCTTGCATCTCCCTTGCTTCTTTTGCACATCACTCTAATTCTATGCTCCGCTGTTGTTGGTCCCTTCGTAGGCAGAACACCATCCCCCATCTATCCAGTTTGATCATGATTTTAAATCCCCTATCAAATCTCTTCTTAGCCTTCTTCTAAAAGGGGAACAAACCCAATTTCTTCCTTGATAACTGAAGTTTCTCATCTTTGGAACCATTCTTGTAAATCACTTCTGCACTTGCCCTGATGCATCCATCATTGTTCATTGGCACCCACAACTATGGATTAATATATAATCCTTACAGTGTGGAAGCAGGCCATTCAGCCCATCACATCCACTCCACCCCACCAAAGACCATCCCACCCAGACCCACCCCACCCTGTAACCCTATGTTTCCCATGGCTAATCCACCTAGTCAGCACATCCCTGGACACTACAGGCAATTTAACAGATCAGTGTACATATACACCCAGGTCCCTCTACTCCTACACTCCCTTTAGAATTGTTCCCTCTATATTGTATTTCAGTATTCTTCCTAACAGAGCATCATCTCACACCTCTGCACTGAACTTCATCTGCCACCTATCTGCCCACTCCTCCATTTTGTCCATGTTCCTTTGAAGTTCCACACTGTCTTCACAGTTTACAATACTTGCAAGTTTCATTCCCACTGCCAGCTTTGAAATTGACCCCTGCAAACCAGATTGTGAATGCGAACATCAGAAAAAGCAAAGATCCCAATACCAATGCCTGGGGAACTGTACTACAAACCTTACTCCAGCTCAAAAAGTATCCATTGCCAGTTACTCTGTTTTCTGTCACTCAGCCAATTTTGTATCCACTTTACTACTGTCCCTTTTATACCATGACCTACAACTTTTCTCACAAGTCTGTTGTGTAGCACTGCATTCAACACCTTCAGGAAATCCAGGTCTACCACATCGAACCTTCCTGTTCACGCTTCAAAAAACTCAAGCAAGTTTGATAAACATATATTCCTCTTGAGAAATCCATAATGACTCTTCCAAATTAACCCGCCTTCATCTATGGGAGCATGAATTCTATGCTAAAAGAATGTTTCCAAAAGCTTACCAACACTAAAATCAAACTGTAATTACCCTTATGACCTTTATTGAACAAGGATGTAATGTTTGCAGTTTTCTAGTCCTGGTAATAATTTCAGGAACTCACTATGAAATTCATTTATGTGTTTAGCATCATCAGTTTCGTCAGCCTTGTACATTAATTTTGGCTTTAAACATGATCTTCTGCTGACGAGAGAATAGTTTTGATTTTGAACAATATACAGAGATTCCAAGATTCTTCTTTTATATCTGAGCTTTGGCATGAGTTGCTCTTTTACTTTTAATGAAGTTCCTCCTGGGTCTCTCAATTTCACAAATGCACTGCAATTTAATTTGTTTTCACCATTTAATTTGGTCTGATCATACCGGAATAGTGGTTCCATGTCTAGTTTTAAGTTCTTTTGGGTGTTAAATTACTTCAAGCTTGACACTCCTGTATTTGATTGCATTATCATTCATTTCTCCTAAGAAGGTTTTTCTGTGGTTTCCTTTGAAGCTCTTGAATGTGGTCTTTGACTGCGTATTATCTGCATCTTAGGAACAACAGACTGCTTTCAAATGACCAGTTTCTCTACAGTTTTGCCCCTGTGCTCCCCCTGCTGGATGTTCTTCCTGTTTGTACTGCTTGTTCCTGCCACATCAACTTTCTCCTTTGTGCGTTACAACCTAAATTGCCTCACTTAATTTTTTTTCCCCTTGGCCCAACATTATCCTGATGAATGAATAACCTAATTCAGTTTCTAAAATTCCATTGTCTCAAAAATCTCTGAAGTTAGATCTTTTGCGGCTTGCAATACATCTGACAAGATCTTATCTGCTATCTCAACTATGATCCAGTCATCAGTCACATGCACAGTTTCTTGAGCACAGTTCTCTGCCAGCCTATAAAGATCGTTAATGAATGAATCCAGGATACCTATTGCCCTGTTAAGCTTTGCCCAGTCAAAAGTTAAGTTTTGGTGAACACCTTAAATATATGTCAAATGTCTTTAATACCACTTTATAGGAGGCTGCATTCTGTCTCGCCAATACATCATTAACAATATTGGCCATTGCACAAAGTAACACATTGATCTGGTTGCAACATAGAACATAGAAAAGTACAGCACAGAACAGACCCTTTGGCCCACGATGTTGTGTTGACGTTTAATCCTAATGTAAAATATAATAACTTAACCTCAACTCACTGCTATCCATGTGCTTGTCCAGCAGTCACTTAAATGTTCCGAATGACTCTGCTTCCACCACCACTGCTAGCAACGCATTCCATGCATTCACAACTCTCCGCGTAAAGAACTTATCTCTGACGTCTTCTTTATACCTTCCTCCTAATATCTTCAAACTATGACTCCTCGTACCAGTCAATCCTGCCCTGGGGAAAAGTCTCTGGCTATTGACTCTATCTATTCCACTCATTATCTTGTATACCTCGATCAGATCGTCAAGTCTCCTCTCTTCCTCCTTCTCTCCAGAGAGAAAAGTCTGAGCTTATTCAACCTTTCTTCATAAGGCAAGCCCTCCAGTCCAGGCAGCATCCTGGTAAACCTTCTTTGCACCCTCTCCAAAGCCTATGTATCTTTCCTATAGGAGGGCGACCAGAACTGGACACAATATTCCAAGTGTGGGCTCACCAGGGACTTATAGAGCTGTAGCAAAACCTCCCGGCTCTTAAACTCAATCCCCCTGTTAATGAAAGCCGAAACACCATATGCTTTCTTAACAACACTATCCACTTGGGTGGCAACTTTGAGGGACCTGTGTACTTGCACACCCAGATCCCTCTGTTCCTCAACACGGCCAAGAATCCTGTCTTTAACCCTATATTTAGCATTTGAGTTCAACCTTCCAAAATGCATCATTTCGCATTTATCCAGGTTGCAATCCACGTGCCAGCTCTGCATCCTATCTATGTCACGCTGCAGCCTGCAGTAGCCCTTTATACTATTGGCGACACCTCCAATCTTAGTGTCATCTGCAAATTTACTAACCCACCCCTCAACCTCCTCATCCAAGTCATTTATAAAAAACTACAAAGAGCAGAGGACCAAGAACAGAGTCCTGCAGGACCCCATTCAACACTGACCTCGAGGCAGAATACTTTTCATCTACACCACTCTCTGCCTTCAGTCAGCCAGCCAATTCTGAATCCAGATAGACAAATCTCCCTGTATCCCATACCTCCTAACTTTATGAATGGGCCTACCATGGGGAACCTTATCAAATGCCTTGCTGAAGTCCATGTACATCACATCCATAGCTCGACTTTCATCGACCTGTCTTGACACCTCCTCAAAGAACTCAATAAGATTTGTGAGGCATGACCTGCCCCTCACAAAGCCATGCTGACTGCCTTTAATCACACTATGCTTTGCCACGTAGTCATAAATCCTACCCCTCAGAATTCTTTCCAAAACTTTGCTGACCACAGATGTGAGACTGACTGGTCTGTAATTGCCAGGGATTTCCCTATTACCCTTCTTGAAAAGAGGAACAACATTCGCCTCCTTCTAATCCTCCAGAACGATTCCTGTGGAGAGTGAGGAGCAAATATCCTCACTGCGGCTTAGCAGTCTCCTTTTTTGCTTCCTGGAGCAAACTAGGATAAATCTGGTCTGGCCCTGGGGACTTGTGAATCTTAATATTTTCCAATATTTCCAGCACATCAACTTCATCAATCTTGATCTAGTCAAGACTGTATCCCAGCTCCTCTAAGTTTTCATTCACAACAAGTTCCCTTTCCTTGGTGAAAACCGAGGCAAAAAACTCATTTAAGGCTTCCCCTAGCTGCTCAGACTCCACGCAAAAGTTCCCTCCGCTATCCCTGATCAGCCCTACCTTCTCCCTGATCATTCTCTTATTCCTCATGCATGAGTAAAATGCTTTTGGGTTCTTCCTAATCTTTCTTGCCAAGCCTTTTTCATGCCCCCTCCTGGCTCTCCTCAGTCCATTTCTGAGCTCCTTTCTAGCTAGCCTGTAATCCTCTAAAGCTGTGCGAGATCCTTGCTTCCTTCAACTTATGTAAGCTGTCTTCTTCCTTTAGACACAAACCTCCTCTGTTCTCATCATCCAAGGTTCCTTAATCTTACCTCTTCTTACCTGTCTCATAGGAACAAATTCGTGCATCACTCGCAACAATTGTTCCTTAAATAGTCTCCACATGTCTGCTGTGCCCTTTCTGTGGAACAATTGCTCCCAGTTTGTTTTTCCCAATTCCTGTCTGATAGCGTCATAATTTCCTTTTCCTCATTTAAATATCTTCCCTCGGTAACTGCTCCTTTCACTCTCCAAGGTGTTGCTCAATGTGAGGCAGTTTTGATCACTGTCACCATAGTGTCCTCCTACCGTGAGATCTGACACCTGTCCTGGATCGTCGCAGAGCACCAAATCCAAAATGGCCTCTCCCCTCGTTGGTCTGTCCACATACTGAGTAAGGAAACCCTCCTGAACACACCTGACAAAAATGGCTCCATCCAAACCATCTGCACTCAGGAGGTTCCAGTTGATACTGGGAAAGTTGAAATCACCCATAACAACAACCCTGCTACTTCTGCATTTTTCGAGAATCTGCCCGCCTATGAGTTTTTCAATCTCTCTACTGCCATTAGGTGGTCTGTAGAAAACCCCCAATGTGGTGGCTGTTCCCTTGCTGTTCCTAACTTCCACCCATACTGGCTTAGTAGACAAACCTTCCTCAACAACCTTTATTTCTGTAGCTGTGATGCACTCTCTGATTAGCAATGCTGCACCCCCTCCTCTTTTTCCACTCTCCCTGTTCTTTTTAAACATTCTAAACCCTGGAACATCAAACAATCATTTCTGCTCCTGTGAAACCCATGTCTCCGCATGGCCACAACATTGTAGCCCCAAGTACTGATCCATGCTCTAAGTTCGTCACTCTTATTTCGGACACTCCTTGTATTAAATCACTCTTTTTTCGGACACTCCTTGCTCTGACCTTTCTTATTCAATCCTGAAGTAGTACTTCCATTTCTTTCCCATTCCTGGGCCTGGAGTTGACCCTCTGTTGCCTCAGGCGTTACCAGGATTGCTGGATTGGATTCTATGGTCCTCCTGAGCCCTGGAGCTGTTTCTGTACTTGTAACTGGGTCTGTTTGCTCCTTCAGGTTGCTGTTCACTGCTATCTAGTCCCCCAGGTCCATATCCAACCTTGGGCAATTGCACAATGTCCTGTTATCTTGATTTGGAGATGTCGGGTGTACAAAGTTAAAAATCACACACCAGGTTATAGTCCAACAGGTTTAATTGGAAGCACACTAGCTTTCGGAGCGTCGCTCCTTCATCAGGTGGTATTATCTTGGTGAGTCTTTATATAAAAGATATATCTGTTCCTCTGGACCTTAAGGTTCATTTCAATTGCTGACTTTGTTGCTTCTCTATACCTATTCTGCCACTATGCTTCTTTGTTGTGTGTTTGGCTCCAGTACTGTGTAGTGCCCCAAAATAATACTGCTTGAATTCATGCAGGAAATTTCTGTAGGAAATCTTATTTACTGCTTAACCTATACACACATTATCACCATACAAGGTTAGGCTATCTGATACTTTACAGGCCTCACTATTTAACAGTGTGACTCTGTCATTGTTATTGTTTACACTTCTGATATTAATCCCACAACTCTACATTGAGTGGGATAGCACCCCAGGACTGAATTGATACCTTACCACACAGAGGGATGAAACATTTTGGACATTCATTACATGACTATTTTAAATTCTGCTAGAATGCAGTCTGTTCATTTTTGGTGAAAGTGTAACTAGTTTATGAAGCACTTGCTTTGAAAAACAACCCCTCTCCATGGACTTTTCCTACAAAAACAGAATATCAAAGCATTTGATGTCTCTGTGATTGCAGTAGCAGATTGTGCCTGCAGGGGCTAGTCTTGCCTACAAATAATCACTATTTCTTATTCTTTGTGAATGGTGCCTGATAGACTAGGAAAATAATGTTTGCATTATGACAGAAAGCAGTTAACCTGTAATGTTAAAGGCTATTTAGGGCAGTAGAGAAAGAGGCCGGTAATTACTTTAATAATCTACATTTGCTGACCAGTTTGCAGGATTATAAAACCAACAAAGAATTGAACTGGATGTAAAAGATACAGCAGGTATATTTAAAATAAGTGCAACACACCACAACAGAAGTGCACCAAGCTGTGCAAATTCATTTTGTTTTTGTTTTATAAGGTGGCACTTATGTATGGAACAGTGATGCACATGGCAATGGCTTTAGCGTGGAGATGGTTAAAAACCGTGTGCCTATTGGAGTATGAATGTACTTTATCTTTACTGACAGACAGTTTGACCAGTGTTAGGTTATCCTGATCCATTCAGCATACCTTCATTGCATCATAAATAAATCAGACAAATGACTTTTTTCCGAGGGTGGAATAAGCACGAGGGGGAAATCTCTCCAGACGCTCTATGAATCTCCTGATGGCAGCTGTGAACAATGAGTGAACTGCAGCCAACCAATTACCCAGAATCCTTCCTTATCCAGACAGAGAAATTATATTGCTGTATGATGGAGTTTTTGTATATTGAATTCAATAGCCCAGAGAATGAAAGACAGACATAATAGGGGCAGAGGCTATTTAGATGAGTGCCACTTGCTGCACAGGGCAGTTGTACCTTGATTATAAAAAAATTTACTTTAATTTTTTTCCCCCTTGAACCCTTGGCAGCAATGGAAATGAACAGAGCACCCTGCATTAGCCAGCAGTAATTTAAATATTACATTAAAAAAGCATTAGTGCTGTTCTTTCTGTCTAATACAATAACTGTAATTTTTGTTTGTATTTTTCAGTTTAAACTTCATATCATGCATATTGTAATTTAATGAGTTAGCTGCCGTCTTCTAGTAACTAGTATTTTAGAGAATATGGCCAAATCTCATTATCATATATTTCAGCAGTCCTTAATATTTTATACTTACCATCAGGGATAGTTATGCAGTAGCCATTATTTTGAAGCACATTGATTGAAACAACATAACTACTACATGTTTATGAGACAAATGTATGTGAATTTCAGAGAATATAGTGATTCAACTGTACATTACAAGGCATTAGTGACTTTGTGTGTTAATGTGGAATATTTATGCATGAAAATAGGATTTTTCGGCTTGAACTTGCAGTTAAGGTGTTAGCCTTGAATGATTATTCCATTTGATTACTATGGTAAATGTGTCATCTAGACATGAGAAAAAACACTTTAAAAAAGCATTTTAGGTCTATGGAATTTTAAGGTAACTTAAATTGATGCTGTCAGTAGGTAGAATCAGTATAAATATGTATTACATGGTAATTATCTTAATAACTATTGTTTAACTTTAAGTTCCTCATGATCCTGAAGCCGCTGAAAAGAATAATTTGAATTAAAAGGCAAATAAAAAAGTGTGCCAGGAAAAAAACTGTTGTTTTTGCTGGATTGCCTGCCCAAATATATAGTAAGTCAAAGCATAACTGTGTAGAACTATAATACTAAATGTTTCCTTTCCTAAATGCTTGGCAACAATATTGTTGAAATGGTTGAAGTATTTAATAAAACAGCATTTTGGGTTACAGAATGTCAGGATGAAATAAATAATTACCATAGCAAAAATATTTGTTCGTTAGTATCTAAGTAAAGAGCAGGTTTAAGAGTGATTTGTAGAACATAATTTGCTGTGATGATTAAAATAAAAGCAACTTTGGGTAAAATAATAGATGTATTTTCACTTGTATACTATCTGCACACACAAATCAGTCTTCGTGAATATTGGTATAATTGTAAAATTTGGCTAATTTTTAAATAACCCCAAATTGGTTGTATTCTGATCCCGAATGGAAAACATTTTATCCTCAAGTTCAAGGATACAAGAATACAGTTTTGGAGCCATCAACAGCATACAGGATACTCACAAGAGTAAAATAATTGTGTTGTCACACAGAAAGAGCTTAATACGCACTGTAACCTTTTGCAACAATTGTATGCAGCTGGTTAAAAAGTGGAATTTCTCATGTTGAAGTCCCAGACAGAAAAGATGCTGAGCTGTAAATAACACAGCCCTATACCTGGAATGATTAAATTGCTTATGTTGCCACTGCAATGCACTCTAGATTTATGCCCAGTTAGTAGATTTTAGGAAATTGGTGAGAAATGTGTTAAATTACCATGTAGATTGTCGGCAATCTGTAGTTTTGTTTTACTTAGTTGGTGCAAAGATTCCAAAGTGGTTCCAAAGTGCTTCAGTAATCAACCATGTCAAAGAAAAGGTGCTTAAGTAGTACTGAGATAAGATGGACTGCTTGCGTTCTTTAGCGGCATACGAAACCCTTTTAAATATATCATATTACTATTGTGCACCTCATGTGCCAGTGTATACGAAATCTGTGGAACAACACAGACAGTCCAGTGTAAATTTGATGATGAATACTGTGCAGAAACAGAAGTCCAGTACATAACCTATAATTGATTAGGTGGTAGATGAATTAATATCCTTAATCTTTTCCATATTGCATAAAGTGGACTTGTGAGCCATCTTAAAAGAAGTGTAAGCCTTTAATGTACTGCCAGATTTAAAACCGTGCTTAATGTCCTCAATCCATCCAGTGTATTTATCCAATCCGTGTCAGCGCTCTCATTTCTCCCCCCTCTTTACTAAGTGTTTACTCCTTTGGCAAGGAGAAAGCATTTAAAACTGATGTTCATGGTCTGATGCTTCAGATTCCTTCACTGCTGGTTTAAAAGGTTCCCTGTCTGAAATTCATCCCTAGTTACCATACACCAATCCCCCTGGGTCCTCCCGATATTTAGCAAAAAAGGAGCCCTGCAACCACTTATGAGCGGGGTTTAATAACAGGCAAATGTGTTTCTTATTTTGCATCTTGTTAAGAAAGATGCATGCTATCAAATAGTCTCCTGGTGTAAGGTTTAGTGCAGTGCCTGCAAGTGTAATGATACTCTGATTGTTAACACCAGTGTCCCGCGACCATTTAAAATCCCAGCTGAGCTGAGACAAAATTACTTCATTTGTGCACTGGGCCGGAGATTGTGAAAGTTCTTCATATCTTGTCCTTTGACGATTTGTGCAGCATTTAAATTTTGAAATATTGAGTGTAGACATGGATACTGTGCTACACAGAACATGCATCTGATGGATGCTAGTGCACCCAGCTTTGCTCATCGAAAATCTTATTCAATGTTGATGTGTCAAATTTAACAGATTATCTTAAATTTTATATTGCATTGCTTTGAATTAAATATTCTAAAATAAATTATCTCTGTTATGGCAATATTTCCTCTTTAATGGCCACCTTCATTGCTGAATAAAATAATTCAGCTAACAGGAATGGAAGAGTCAATAGAAGCTTAGATTGTCTTTGGAAACATTGACCTTTTGCCAAATGTAAAGCATGCTCAACGGGATAGCAGATATAGTATTCTCTCTATATAACCCCTCCCTGTGCCACTTTGTTAATCAGCTGATCAGACAGGTGCAGAACTTAATGCTCTGCATTTATAGCTATGTCCTCATTAGTCTCAGACAATAGGGTGCAAGGGTCCGAGTACAAGATAAGTTGCCAAATGCCTTTAAGAATGTACACAATTCTACGACCCTGTCCAATTAAAAGATAAGATTTTCAAAAACGCTTTCTCAAACTACCCAAGAAGAATTATCTAAAACCACACGTCATCCTTTCAATGGAAACAGTAGGAACGTACTACAATTGGCTTCAGCATGTCTTTGTTAAGGGGAACAAAATTGCTGGAATTTCTACTGTTTGCACGGCGGCTGAAAGTGTGCATGCGTAGTATCTGCTGATAGGTTGGATTGTGATGCTTCTCATGACCAAATAGCCCAGTTTGTTCTCATGTTTGATTGAAATAATGCAAGGCTACTGGGTCTGTGGAGTCATTCCCCAACAAACAATAATCTCCTTCATAAGTAGTGTGAAGAAAATTGACAGAAAAAAGCATTATTTATCAACAATTCAAAATATAAATACAACACCAGATCAAATTACAGAAATATTTATTTGCAAATTGTACTGTTATATCTATGTTTTCATTTAAGAGTTGCATCTATGAATGGTTTATAAAGCTGCATTAATTTTAACAAGAGAAATTCATCCAGTAATAATTTGCAAAGGTGAAAAACTCATTTTTCTCTTAGCTATATTTTTAATCAACCAGAGAGTGAAACAGGGGTCCAGAATATGATCGCAGATGACTTCACCCTTTGTATTCACAGCAACATTGGGAGGGGAATCTTGTGTTCATTTTGGCTGTGCAAACCCTCCATTTGTGGTGGCACCATGGTCAAAATAGAATTCTGCTGACGTCTTTGGAACAGTTCTTTAATTCATATCGTGCAAATGCCATAAATAATTACTGGCTTGCCCAGATTTTATTCACATGATGTGGAATTTTCTATAGAGTTAACAGAGATTTAAATTATATTTTTAAAGAAATGTTCTAAAGATTTTAAACTACAAAATCCCAAAGATGGGCCATTATCAAGTTTAATATGAAGAAAACTGCATGGTGACTGATTTCATTATTTGTATTAAAAATATTCTAAGCCATAACTATCATTTATTTTTAATTTAATACATTTTACTTTGTACCTACTGATAAAAAAGATTATTTGATTGAAATATTCCTGCTATCCATTAATGTCTTTATAGCTTTTGCATTTTAATCTACTTTATTTTTGTGTTTTAGGATTTATAGATTTGCCTTAATCCTTTGTCTAATAGCAGAATATAAGTAAGATGCACTGAAAGCTTAGCGCTTCGATTTAAGAGTAGGCTTGCAACATTATGCTAAATATTAAACAAGGGAAATATTTTCTAACTAGTATTTATTTTTCCTTTTTCTCTCTTCATTTTTGTGTATCCTGTTGAGTTTCTTGAAAATAAAATGTATTTTGAACACCTTTGTTATAAATTTATGTTGTTGGCTTGTGTGAGAAAAAAATATGATTCGAATTAAATGGATCTTCAAATATACATTAGCATTTGCTAGCATTTATTTTCCTATCTTTAGCAATAAAAACCATAAAGAATAGTTGAGTTTGAAATATATTGAGCTTTTAAAGTGTAAACAAAAAAAGGCATGTAGTTAATTTTAAAATGGTCTTCGTGATGAATGTCGGCACATCAATGAAGCTTCAGATGCAAATATAAGCAGCAATAATTCATGTCACATTCAGTAAAATATGGGCTAAAATGCTAAAATAATAGGAGGGTAAGGAAAAATAACAATCTCTGAAGGGCAGCTGTCTCACGCCCTAGCTTGGAAAAAGGCTGTTCAATAGGATTACTGTCCTCTCTCATAACCTATCAGTCTGCTGATCAGAAATTCATAATGCAGGCCATCTATTTTTCAGCTCCTGCAAGGTTGCATGATTGAATTTAAATGAGCAAATGCCAGAAGTGGGCTTTGACATTCACTCCTCATACTGTCTTTTTCTTTCCCCTGCTTGCCACCATCTCAGAGCATGCAAATAGGAAACTGCGATGATCACAAAATGGTGGATTTCAGTAGAGCGAGGGGAGAGGAAGAAACAAAAATAATGTAAATGTTTGCTGACATGCTGTCAGCGGAGAAATAGCTTTCCTTGAAACTACTCGTGTTGAAATTAGTAGAATTAAAATTATCTCAGAGCATCTTTGGACTGTCGTCCATTTGAACCAGCCATTTGCAATCTCTCTGTTTGATGCTGTTGATAATTAGCTTACAGAAGTGTATTGTAGCCAAAATTGTCTTGGAGGTATAATGATATATAATGCTGCAAGAAACAGCGAATTTAGATCCCGCTAGTGAATAAATAGATAAATTCTGCAGGAAAGCATAATGTCAGTGGTGTCGCTTATGGGTGTACCTTATTAGTTCTAACAGGCTGGTTAGCATGAGGTCACCTCCACGGCTGCTGCTCGCCACAGCAGGGTCATGCGTCTTCAGGCTAAAACCAGGGGAAAGCAAGCTGAAGATTCTGTCAGATCAGTCCAGCATGCAAATTTTGTCTTTTTTCCCTTTGTGTATCTGTTAAGTGTATATGTGTGTTTGTCTGTACATGTATGTTTTTTTCTCTCATTCTCTACTCTAACCTCCAACTGCCCCCACCCCCACCAGCCAACACAGCAAACCACAGTCCTTACTCACTATCTGCAGCACCATGTGATGCTGTTCTGGGCATAGTAGATAAAAGAAGTACATCAACAGAAAAAGGAAATAAGGGGCATTAGCTTGTCTCTTGCTTTATTTTTTTCTACATTGCCTCTTTGATTTGAATGAAACTACGCACTTGCATGCACATTTTGGGCAAATTAAGCCAAGCTTTTCCCTGCTTACATATTTATTTCTTAATATGACTATTTTTGTTTTAAAATTTGGTTTACTCTCAATATGGCTGACTTCTTCAAACAAATGAGCAATTTATCAACTCTTGGATATTTTATTTTGGAATTACATTTTAATCAAAAATAAAATTTAGTTTCCCTTTAAAATAGGAGATTTTTTTGAGGAAAAGAAAACCATGGTTGTCTGTTGTTGCTACTGCCACTGTCATAAATGTTTTTGTCAAATTCACTTGGACTGAAGAAAGTGTCCAGACATGTGATTAAACCCTTTCACTTATAGTATGCTCAATCAATCCAAAGTCTACCTCTTTAAGTGATATTTTGGTCTGAATTTGTGCCTAGAATATTTATTTATTTATTGGTTATTTTTGTACTAAGAGAACCCAGTTTTGAATATATACGTATGTAATTTTTGCTTTCAGTTTTTCTAACCCCAGGCTTATGTTTGTATTGTGGTTCTAGCCCCAACCACCAACTCCTCAGAGCACCGTCTGGAAAAGTGACTCTTACAAGTTGTGAAAGCCTTCAGGTTTTCCTTTGTAAAGCGTTTAACTGTGACCCACCCCTCCTCTCTTCCCTCCCCCTATCCAAGGCTTCATGATGTCTTGCCTGCTGGCTTAACATGTAGTTGTCTTTTTATTTTTTATATACCAGTCACAACTCAGGGAGAGGAGGGGAAAGCAAAACCTTGAAGGATGGAGCTCAAAATTCAAAGCAGCCACAGGGAATTCCAAGGCAAGAGCACAAGGCAAACAAGCTGAGGTAAGGCAGTTCTATCCCTTACCTCGTTTTATTTATGTCTTCAGAGTGCGAGACTTTAAAAAAACTTGTACTTCACTGCCAAAGCAGATGAGCATGGAAATCATGTGAATATGCAAAGTAGGCACAGAGGCTGCGTTTGTGACACGTGTATGTGTGTATCCATCTCCCCTCCTCCTTGCCTCAGCGTCTGATCCTCAACAGATTGCTGTTGTTTCTTCTGATCACAAACCCTGTGTGCAGAGGGGGGCTTGAAGCTCAGAATCATGACATGATTGCACTGTTTTTTAATGTGCGCTTTTCTAGCTCATTTGCATGTCAAAGCCACGGAGGTGTGAGGGCAGAGATTAGTATGGATATGACATAATGATGTAATGAATTGAATGTGATCGCTTATGCAAGTAAGAAGGAGAGGATTTTTGATTTACCGTATAAGGTTGATTAGTGCCAGGGGCTGTCGGAATGTATTCTTTATTAAGGCTGAAATTTTAAGAAAAAAAATGATAGTACTTCTCAGTTTTATTTGTTTTCACTTTACTTCATCATAATTTTTAAACCTGAATCTATTTGCATGGAATTTTATGATTATTAAACATGAAGCTTAGCTTGACAATCAAAATTTATTGCTGAATTTTACAGAAGCTACAGCAGTATTTATGTAAATAAAAGAAGGTGAATTAAGTATATAACACATATTTCTACTTGTATTATGGTTGGTATTTTTATTTATTAATAATAGTAAATCTATAGTGTTTCTATTTAACAAATCTAAAGCTAAGTTATAACAATATTGCCACGAGTGACTAAAACAGACATGTGTTTGCAATTGAAGTCTGGATTCTATAAAAGGTTTTCCCCGGCTCCCTACATACATATTTGTTGAGAGTTGACAGAATTTAGTTTAAATGTCAAAATTACTGTTACTTTTGTTGAATTGAAAATATTTCCAAATTTTAACTTCTACATGGTTTTTCTAATACAAGTAATTTTAAAAGATAAAATATAGCCTGCCAGTGAAAAATATAACAATTCAGACAAAATTTAGAAATGTAGGGAAAAATTCCTTGCTTTACACAGATATACCAGATATTTATTAATTTTTATATGCCATAAATCAAGGAAAATAAAAGTTTTTATGTGTAAAGAATGAAACTGTTTGTTCTCTACTTGGTGTTTTAACTTGTAGAATGTTTGCTTTGCAACACACTGTAAGCTTACAATTGTGACAGAGCTCCCACCGAAACCCTAGTCTGTAGTGCCAATAAGAAAGAAAGGCAGAAAAGAGGATTATTACTATTGATCCACCCAAGGGGATCATTAAACATCAGTATCAATCCACAAATCAGCAGTCTGTGGTAGTTGCTTGGGCAGTCATTGGCAATTTGTCCCTATTAGATGGCCTTGCCCGGAGGTGTCAATGATGAGAGCGTGTCTTTATCAGAACTTCAGATAGTAATTTTTGATTTCTTAGGAATTTCGCTAGCCATATCAGAATGTGAAAACACTTTACTTTAGCCTGCAAAAAGTGATGTCAGATTAATGCATACATTGCAGCATGATATTTCATGAACCCCTTCCACCACCCCCCCCCCCCCACCACCGTTCTTCACAACAGCAGTAGTTTTTTTTAAAGTTTGTGGTTTATTATTGGTTAACTATAAAATTCAACAGTAATTCCCCAGTTACCAAAAGCAAACATCACACTGATGTGAGATAAAAAAGTGAAAAACGTGTTACATCAATTGAGGAATATATACTAGAGAAAAGGAAATACTCATCTGATTTCATTAGTAATTTACAAATCAATAACTGATATTGATCTTCAGTAATCATAAATCTATGATGGTTATTTCTGAGTACTCCTGTACTTTCAGGTTTTGATCATAAGCAATTTGGATGTCTCAGATGCAATGTAGTAAAATACTTTCCACCATGTATTTTATTCATTTAAACACTTTTATTGTGGTATATTGATTTAATGGTTGTCTCAACATGAACTTGACATAATTCTTATCTTCATGTATGTACACTATTAAAAACATAACTAGTTATGTCTTTTCCAGTTGCCATGCAGTGAAGACATTTTCTTTACAATGAATCTATTGTTACCTTAAAGGTGATAGTAGTTGTTCTGTATCATCCCCATCTGCTGTAAACTCCACATGATCATTTGGGGTTTTTCAGTTTATTTACAGATTTAATAGTTGGCTATTTGTAGTAACTCAACTTGAACTATTGAGGTATGGAGCTGCTGTTATACAAAATACAACATTTAAGTATTAGGAAATTTCAGTAAAGTTATTGTTTATCACAGCACAGGTGATTCCGTTCATTGTGTCATCATTGAAAAGGCAGTAAGTTAATTAGGGCCTATTACTGATTAATTAGTTTATTTTAACACAGGTACAGGCTTTAATATTTAGCAAAAGATGTTATGTGATGAATACTTATTCTTGAACAAATGTTGCTGGTAGCATAAACTGCATAAATTACAGTTTCTTTTAGTCTATTGTGGACAATTTATGATAATGGATATTTTAAATTACTTTTCCAAAATATTTTGGTAACACGGATTTTAGGAAGAATTATTTATAATTAGAAAAGCAGATCAGAAATCTGAATTAACACGATATAACAGCAACTTACAATTTGGCTTGATGTTTGTTTCGGACTGAAATGTACGAAGCAATGATTTGAGCATAAATAGCAAATTTAAAAGTGTTTTTGTTGTCCTTTTTTTTAAACACCTAAACCAGACACTGACTTGTATTAACACAATATTGTAATTCATCTGTACATTATTTTAAAATTTATTACTTACGTTTGTGACATTTTCAGCTGACCGAATGGCTTGATAATTTTAGCAGACTCTGTGCATTGCGCAGACAGAAAAATAGTATTTTAGACTACCCAGCATAGCTGTGTAGGTGCTATGTTTTGCTAATTTTTTCAATAATTAAAACACTAGATTTTGTTGGTTTTGGTCAGGTTCAAAGATCCTTATATGCTTTCTTAAAGGTTTGTCTTCTCCATGATCTTCAGTGAATATTTTTGAAGTTAATGTGCATATCACAAATTGCTGATTTGTTTCTGATTTTTATTCTCTATCAACATTTTTGGAAGTTCCACACCTTCTTTATTGTTGATCAATCATAGAGTAGATTCCTTATTAATATAAAATCGGACTGAACTAAAAACGTGCCACTGCAGAAAGTTTAACATTATGTCTTGAATAAACAATTCAGTTTAATGACGAAACATATATCTATAAGAGTATTGATATAAACAGATGCACAAAAATAGCAGGATGAATAATTTCTAGAACTACAGAGGCAACTTTAATAAACCTGATGCCTCTTCCTTTACAATATGCCACATATTTTATTCACATGTAAAACTATTCTTTTCCCCTTTCAAGAGCTTGGTTCAAAATCTAATCATCTGTAATTATTAACATTTAAACTAACAAATCTTGCAATGTTATTCAATTGAGCACAGTTGTCAACCAAAACGTATTCTTAGATGAGTTTTAAATTTTATTCCATAGTTTTGCATGTTTAGTACATGTTCATGCATGCTCTAACAATGAACAATTTATGGAGTGTGTAGTAATTTTCTTTTTAATATGGCTATATAAAAAAAGCAACTCCTACTTTGCAGTTTTCATACAGATTTTTATAATATTAATTATAAGCTACAAATTACTGACAAGATCAGAAGTAATTCTATAATGCTGTCAAAGTCTTCATTTTTTTGTGTTGATGATGGATGTAGCAGAAGAAGTGGCTTCCTGGATCATTAATGTATATCATAGCTTTTGAGTTTTATTAAACTCAGTGCATCTTGCACACTAGTCGTCACTTGTGTTTCCATGGCTATGATTACTATATATTACCATGAAATAACATAGGATAAGCCTTTTCTTGACTACAAAAATGGTACTACGTAAAAAATAACTGAAAGGAAATTAATACTGACTACTAGTCTGGCTCGGTCAACCCCAACTGAATACCTTCCAGATTTTTCTTCCTGAAACCTTTTTGCCTTCCTCAGTAACAGTATAATGACTTAACTCTTTTGACCCTGAGTTTTGTCATTGAACGTTACCATATATTTATAAGGTGTTTGTATGCCTTTAGAAATTTGTAGTTAATGATTGTTCCAAAGCTGAACAATACCAGAAATGTTGAAAATGAATGCACACGATCCTGTTTCTTCAGTTGAATCAGTGAGCTTGAATTAGGCTCATTATATTTGTACTAAATAATAAATTTCTGTGGACAGTGAAATGCAAAGTCAATTTATTTATCGAACATTTTGCTATGCATTTCCAACATAAATAGTGTTCAACTAAAAGCTACACTCCCATTGATACCATTCTATTCACATTTTGAGTAAGTAAGAAATACAATATAAGGCACTACTAAATTGCATATAATTAATGGATGTCTTTACCATATAATTATAAATAACTACAGTCCATACTTTTGTTTTGTGAGCAAATAATATTAAATTTTTAAAGACCTGAGTTCATGATTTTAAATGGCTGCTTGTGCAAATTAATGCCTGTAGATGGCATTGCAGTCTATCTTCTCTGCTTTGTCAAATCTGATTTTAAGGCTTCGCGTATCTCACTATTGTGTAAAATGAGAGCTTTTTAGACAAAGGATTTTTTATTGGAATCTAGTGATATATTGGCAATTTTCTTAGTTTTTAAAACCTGGAGAAGGTAGTGGCATATTTTCTCTACTGTAAATGTTCTTTGTTTATAGTTTTAATTCTAAAACAGCAATAAATACAGAAGGATATTGTATTTGACTCATGCTAACAAAGGAGCATTCTGACTATTATCCTTGAAAGATTTTGTAGTTGTATGTTTCAATGCATATGTATGATACATACATTAGACTATTATTTCAAATACAGAGACAGCTTCATAGTGCTTTTGACTTTTTCAGAAATTAACTGTTTCTCCAATACATTTTTATGAGTTTTTTTTCCCAGGGTCCAGCTAATTGTGTTTTTGTTCAAAATTGTGCCATCTTCTTGCTATTACTGCCTTTTTATTTAATGATTTTTATGCTAATATACACAGGCATTACTTTTAATTCTTTTCAGATTTTTTTTAAACAGAATCACTCAAATTTAGATTTGCTGAACCCAAAAAAAGCAATGCCTTTTTGTTTAATGTTCTATACTATGCATTTTTGTTATTATTATATTTTGTTGTGGACTCCCTGAAGAATCATATTTATATTAGATGTAAATGAAACAAAGAATAGCTCAGGTAATTTGCTGCATTTTGGTAAATGAAGATAGATTTTTTTCCAAAATAATCTCTAATTTTTTTATTGCTATAAAAGGAATGTTGATTACTTATGAATTAAGTAAGCTTTATTTTTATATTGCCTGTCTCCTTGACGACTATTGATGTCAGTTCAATTCTTGACATTTTCTCATTTGGTAAGATTTCAAAATTGCCATCATCCTGCCAACGTGTCATGAAAAAATTGTATGAAAAATCTAATGGGTGTCTGCTCTGATCGCCTTCACCCGTGGCAGGAAAGACAAAACTGATGAAATGTGAAATGTATTCAGAGTGGTTTGAGACAACAGAGTGTCAATAACCCCTTTCGTCTTGTTATGCTCAATGCAGCATACATGCTTGTCGTGACACTTAGGTTTGTAGAATTTAGATTAACATTTTTCACATTCACCTAATGTGTTGATTTATCTCTAAATGAAGGTACTAAAAATATCTGATATACGGCATGAAAATAAAGAATTCTATCATGGTTGAGGTTGCTATTAATTTTATTTTGGTATGTGTACGATTTCAAACAACGTATGTACAGAATGTGTGACTAGATTATGGGATGAAGTCAAAAAAGCATCTACCTTTCCTATTCGTTAAATTAATGTAATTTTTATACAATAGCTTTATGAGTCTAAATATTTCCATCGTTAAATAAGAAATTCTCGATAAACGGTCAGTTAACGTTTTGCGATTTACACTGGATGTCTTTGGTATGAGTGGAAATTATCCTATTCAGCTAGCAATAATTTCATCACTTGCTTCTGCATGGCATGCTTTATTCTCAAGTAAAAAGCATGTCCTTGTTATCTATTCCGCAGTGTTTTTTCTACTTCTCTTGCTTACTAAACTTGGCTGCTGCAACCATTCTTTTGTGTTTAATGCCTATCAAATATATTTCTTATTACCTGTGGGAGGTTTTATTATAGTTAGCAGGGGCTTTTTTGTAAACAATCAACCAAATCCTAATAAGTGTTTGTGAAAATGCTACCTTAAGCAATGAACATAAAATCATGTTTCCTTTATTTAACTTGCAATAGAGAAGCACCTTACAAAATGGAGGCATTGACATTTGTACCTAAATGGTTATAATGCATCCGTATCATTTGCGAATATTCATATTTTTACTTGTATTAAAGTGTTTGCTATACTAGTCATCTACTGGCAAAAATAAATTAATTTAGCAATTTTAACAAATAAGTACTGTAGTGTCTTTGCAGCATAAAGGTGTTTGGTTTATTATTTATCAACTACAGATTCACTTTAGAATTGATGTTGCATACTAATCTTTGTTCTGAAATACAATACATTTAAAGAATAATCTTTGCTAAGTTATAATGTATAAAAATTAAAGTGCAAATCACTAGATAAAACATTTCTTTTAAAATCTTTAATGTGTATTGTGCTGTAACGTTGCATATTTATAAAATGGGTGTTTGATACATTTTAGTCTTCCAGTTTTATATTTTGTTAGATGATTTAATCATTCATCAATTTAGTTTGATTCTTTATTAATGTAATGTGCATTCTAAATAGAAAGTACATTTTAATTGAAGTAAATTTTTACATTTTAATTCATATACTTCAGCTCAGTAACTGAAGCTACAAAAAATTTCATTGTGGATGGAATAGATTGCATTGTATTCAACGACTCACATTTGTTTTGTTTGTTCAAATTAGTCTGAAAATTATGAAGTTTGTATATAGCAGTCTCATTCATCCCATTATTTTTTTCTTGGACCTAGTGAATGGCTTGTAAAGGAAATATGACAGCTGAAAAAGCATTTATTTTTCAAAGTGTGAATCAAATTAGAGTATTTTGATGAAGAAATGCCAGCCCTAGGAATCATATAGAAATGAGGGTAAACTAGTGCTGAGACCAAAGATGTGTATAGTGCCTTCTAAAATATACCTTCTTCATATTTTCTTTGAACTCAGTCAGGGGTATAATTGGAATCCAGACATCAAAGAATTCCACCACTCAATCTATCTCTTTCATTGTGTATTTCAGTCATTTTTATAATTCTATTTTAATCTTATATTTGTTAGATTCTCCCCTTAATTTTTCTCCAATTCATTTTGTTTAGTAATTGAAATACTGTTTATGACTTATTTTGTTCAACGTGAGCACAGCCGGTAGAATGTAGGCTGCTATATCGAATGTGTATTGCTTAATGTGTTTGCCTGAAAGCATCCTGCTTTTCTTATGTTGTAAACTGATATATCTTTTAAAATAAATGCTGTAATTGGTTAGAGGTTGTTTCAGCAATGTTCCCATAGTTGAGTACCGGACAATTTTTCATTCAAATCATGTACCTATATATGGTAGGCACGAATTGTCAATTTGGTTAAAAAGAGAAACTAGCTTTGTAAATGATTAAGAAATATTGAATCATCAGTTTAATATGCATATTATCACCAAAATAATATTGCCTTTATTTTATATATTAAGGTATTACTCTTTCATATGATAATTAACATGTAGCTTCATTTTGTTTGTTTATTATAGGTACCAGCTTCTTCTATGAAAAAAGCCATTTAAGTACATTTCACAAAACCAACACCAATAAAATGCAAATGCATTATACCACAAGCCTATAGTTCTGTAAAGTAAGTGTGAATCCAAGCAGTAGTGACACTAGTGGTCAATGTTACTATATGTCCTTTTATATGAAGAAATATTTTAATGTGATGCAATAAATTTTCAGCATTGAAATGACTCCATTTGAATGTGGATTTCCAAACAAAGAATTAGATATATCTGATATGAAAATATACAGTAACCAGATGTACTTCTCCTAATTCATTAAAGCTAATTTGACAAAACCATTCCATGGATAGATTACATCATACTTGCAATGAGAATAAAATATTTCTGTCACTTAGGGCTATTCTTTTCTTTTGGGAAGGGGTGGGTGCACATATAGTACTAGTTACTTTTATCATTCTTACAGTGAACAGAATTTGAACTTAATATTCCATGAAATAAGGCAACACCATCAAGTCATTGTAATCACTTCAGGTTAATAGAAGAAGTAAAATTGTCTTTCTCGCACAGATTAGAGCAAGACAGCATTATTAAAGTTTTGTGGACAGGCAGTTAAAATATATCCTCTGTGGCTGACGCAAGTCTTTTCTGTTTGGATGACAGCTTTTCAAATCTTAATAGGCTGCTCATTTCTGGTCTGAGAGTTTTCAGCACTTCTTTCGAATGTGGGCTGTAACAGGAGGTAAAAACTGACATAACGAAGTGTCATGTATTGCAGAAACCTTTATTCAGTAAGTGCCCTGTGATAAATTGGTGTCAATAAGCAAACAATTAGAAATAGTTTGTGCCACCCTTAGGGCCATTGTCATGATTTGATTTCAAACCCTTTTCCTACTCTTGTTCGTTTTTATGCAAAATAGCAATAATGTGCAGAAGGAACTAATATACGCAAACACACATTTTAGATAATGTATTTTATATATGTACAAATGTATTAGTTGAATAAAAAAATCTTATGAATAAGCTGATCACATTTTCTAAAAATGTGACCCTATATTTCATATGTTGCATATTTGCCCTATCATTAGTGTATACTTGCAAGAATTATGGTGAAGACTGACCATATTGTAAAAGATATTTTCATTTCCCTGAATAATTCTTTTATATTCACACACAAACCAATAGGTTTTTTTTGATAAATTTGAGAAACTAGATTATTGTAAATCAATTATCACATGCAGAATTTAAACAAATAAAATGCAAACTAAGGAATACTGAGTTAAATTGTATGCAATGGAATCGTTTTTTAATGCCTGCATTTTGTTGAGATATTTATCTCCTGTGCCTGTTTCATTATCCAGCTATGTATTATATTGTTAGCAGTTTCATCTCTGATGTGAAGCTATTACAGGTTTGTATATGCTATACTTTTTCTAAGCTTGCAAGCAATATCTTTGCTGAATATCATGTACTCTTGTATTAGTATGGATGTGGGATTGTGTACTGTGCAGGTTATAGGTCAGAGGCTTTAAATACCAAGCAATTTTCTACTCAGAAATGCAGTAAACCACAGCTTAAATGTGTAAAAGTACCAGTATCAGGATGGAATAAATTTCTCTCTGAAAAACATTGGCTGTCACATTTCTGGCTGTTTCCGTTTAATATTAGTGCACAACCAAAAATGGAAAGGATAGCTGTTGGATATAAGCATACATCAAATATGCATGCATTAAGATCACAATGCACAAAACTGCTGTTTTACTCTCAGCGTGCTGAATTATAATGTTCTGTATTTGAACATTTTACAGACCAAATACCACAAAATTAATATTTTAATATAATGGAGACTTATCCTTTAGGTTTTGAGAAGATGCATTTTTTTTTCATTTTATGTATCGAAGTTACAGGATTAGTACATTCTAATATGAATGAAAAATCCATAAAAACTTCAGATATATCTGAAGAAAAACGAATTTGCTTTTACTGTCAAATCAGGTTGTAAATATTCAGGCAAAGAATAATTCAAAATAAATGTAAAATTCTACCAAGAAAATCAAACTGTAGAAATGACAAAAATATGTGAAAAATAATCTTGTATTGAAATGTAACTTGACCCTTTGGTACATCTTACGAATGATATGAGGCTGTCATGTGAGCAGCCAAAAAAATGGTTAATTCTGGAAGACTGGGGCTTGCTTATGATAAGAGGAAGGGGCTTGGTTTCATATTATTACATCTATGATGCTGCATTAGCCTCAGATAGCATCAATAGCAAAATAGCAATCCTTTTGTTATTTACAGCATCCAATATTTGAAAACGGTGCAGAAAACCTCAGTTTAATAACTGTGATGTTGTTTCATCAAGCAGTCAAATCTCACCCAATTAGAGGAACTTTTTTCCACAGGATATATGTTTATGAAAAAGGATATATATGACGATCTTGATGGTAATGAAGTTCTTGGCTCACTTCACAAAATATAAATTTAAAATACTGTTGATGGCTGAATCTTTTGTGAGAAAGTTAAAACTACCACAACAGCCACAGGGTGCATGATGTTTCGTGTGGTTATGATTAATACAATATAGTCAAAGAGTAAAATATGTAATTTTGGTTAGAACTTGCACTTCTAGTAATACAGTTGCAACATTCAACTATTCCATTAAGGAAAATTGACTGAATTGAAAAGTGTTTTGCAGTTCCAGGGCTGATATTTCATTATCGTATCTGTACTACGTTTGTTGCTGCAGATTAAAGTGCCTTTAAAATGTGAGACTTAAATGACCACAATTAAAATGAAGAATTTAAAAATAAACTGGAAGTGGAAATGGAATAAAGTTGGCATATTACTTGCATAGTCTTTAGCTATTATTTCATTGGTACTGATACACATTTCCACAAAAATATATCAAGGCAACTTAAAATGCTTGCACACACTATCTTGCCTTTCAGTCTGTTTATGATTTCATTCATAATGCATCATTTTAGGATCAGTAAATCATCTCTTTAGCTATAAACAGTTTCAAAAAAGAATAAATCCTGATATTTTCTAATGTTCTTGCAATAATGTCAATCACTAACACATGGAATGATTTATTTAATAGATTGATTATTTCATAGCAGGCCTTTCTGGGGCCCAAAAAGCACTTGAAAGAATAAATTTAATGTGGCCTTGTGGTCCAGGAGCTGAGGAGGTGACAGAAACATGAAATAATTTATATACAGTCTTCTAACTGGTTTATATCTTGCTTTGCGGTCATCCACAGTGCAGCATTCAATTCTTTCAGCAAGTATCCATCGTACTTTAAGGTACAATTTAAATTAGCAAAAATGTAAATTGATGGTTTACCATGCAACGTCTTATCTTAATTTATTTATGAGATGTGTCATGTACATTGCAGAAGAACAAGTGCATACAGAAACCCACATAGGTGCATGAGCAGTACTGCGTGTATGCTGTGATTAGAGGCATGATATTTTTTATCCTCCTCCAGAAGTGTTGAGCTGGAGCATGGTGTGTAACATTAAAGATTTAGAGCCTTTTTTATCCAGTGCACAAAAGTATATACGTGTTGCAATACTAAATGAAATTAAAATATAGTGCCTTAAAACATAGTGCCTTTTGTTGTATTTTTCATTATCATGACTCCTATATGTTATCAATTGAATATCTATATCATGTATTAATAGTATCTTTTAGTGTTGATGCAGCATGCGTTCAAGCCATTTTGAGACTACCAATACAGCTGTGTTAATAACAAACCCTCAGAATTGTGCGTCATTATAGGCCTCTTGATTCGACCATGACATGTCATTAACTTGATTTTCCTCTGTATTGAGAAACTATTGGGACAGTCTCTTGTCGGAGAATTGCACATTTGCAATGTGCAGATTTTAATATCTGGGAACTTAATGACCTGGCCTAGTAGCATACGTCAGCGCTAAACCACAAAGTAGCTACATCTGTTTCGGCTTTGTTCAAGATACTGAGGGAGGGGGGAGCATTCCATGGTCAGGGGCCAAACTGCATGTCATATTTCATTACCTTCATTAGCTATTACAGAGGGTCTATTATGAAGAGGATAGCAACCTCTGTTAAAAAACAATTTCAATGTGGAAATCACAAAGTCAAGCCCAAAATTGTTTGGTTAATGAAGAGATTATTTTTTGAAAACTCATGGTTAGTGTAGTAACATTGATTTAGGTGTACAGTTTTAAAACTACGAAGGAGAAAATAGTGTTGCATCCATTGATTTGCATTGATAAAAGAATAGTATAGGCCCTTAGATTTACTTTCCATTAGTATAGGTAGTAACACAAATCCTTCTAATTTAAATAATAATTCACTATCCAAATAAGTAACCTTTTGATTTGTAGGGGTAGGACCAAGAAAAGAGTTGCAACAGAATTTGTCATTAATTGTTAGGAATTGCATTGTACACATTATTTCGATTTACATGATAATTCTGAAAATAAAACCTCATTTTTATCAAGGAGCTTGGGACATAAAAGAAATGAAACACAAAGCGTTGCGCCGATTCACAGGTATTTAATGTTTTCCAGTCAATTGGACATTTGCAAAAATCTGCACACCTGGGTTTACCGTGTTGATTACTCACCCAACCCCCTCTGCCACCTCTCACCTCCTCCCAACCCCCAACACTCTTATTTGATTGCTATCCCCTCTCTTTTGATGTATGAAGTTTTTATAACTATCCTGCCAAAATTCATCACAGGCACAATGTTGGACATTTCTCTCGTAATTTATAGCAGTCGTCTGTATGAGGCAGTTGTGGGAAGGCCCATTACTAAGTTGCTTGTTGTTGTGGTTCCAGAAGAAGACAACACATCAATCACGAGCTGTAAGACCCCAAAAGTCCATCAGATTTACAGTGTAATAAAATTACATTTCTATGAAACTACCTGTAACTTATTCTGCAACTTGCTGGGCAAAAATGCATGTTGAATACAATATAAGAATACCTTTATTCCATGCAGTTGTGATTGGAGATCTGAATGCATCTTTTAAATCAACTATGAGAGGCATAAGGCTTAATGTTGTTGTGTGCATTTTTATTTAACAGTGGAACTGCTTTTAACAGATACTTTTAGCTATTTGGCATTTGAGGGTTAAACATCTTGACAGGGATTTTCTCCCAAGCATCAAAAATTCCTCTTGTTTTGTAAATGAGATATTTATGATTATCAAAGTACAGGGATGGGTGTCACAGTGGAAAAAAAAGGAAAAAAGTATTTTCGGTATTGATTGCTTTTTTGAGCTTAGGTACCTTAAGGACTGAAAAGGATCCGGGGAATATAATAAGACAGGGGACATCAGCAGCACAAGGGGCATGACCTTTATTTGCAATCATAGCTGAGATTTACAGTTTATTACTGATAGCTTTCATAAAGAGCCATTCAGTTCCGAGGTGAGTGGTTTGTCATCTGGAAATGCAATTAACTTTGTCCTTATCCCAATCCCTGGTCTAGATGTGAACAGCGCTCCAATAACACCACATTTTCCCTAATTTCATTTTATTCTCACGGATCTATCCTTTGAGCATTAGTGGAATTGCATATTATTATCCATCCACAGTGCCTAAAAGGCACTTGTGAATATTTTTAAAATTGATTACATGATTGTTCAGGGTCATTGTGGCACGCACTTTGCCTTTCTGTGACAAAAAAAGGGTGAATCATGCTTAGAGTAAATGCTTGGTGAGTTAATTAAAAAATGCCTGGACAACTTAGAAAAAACTGTCTCAGAAGAAAAAAACAAAATCAAAGTGGCATCGTTTTCATGCAGCCAACTTACAAAATGACTAAAGTTGATATTGAACTTTGCATATGTAATTAATTAGCAGACCCAAACACATTATTGTTTTTATTTGCTAGAGACCAAAAAAGATTATACTTGAATAAGACAGTGATATTATTATCTAAATTTGTTCAATACATAGTTATAAAAATTATTGATCATATTAGAAGCTATTAATCAAAAATCAGAATTCCAAACATTTCTTGACTGTTAGTTTTTTAATTATGGTATAATTAATTATGGTATATATTTGTTAATACAAATGTATTCTTCATTTTATATTTAAATAATGTCTCTTAAAATTTATGTTTAATAACATTTCTGAAGTTTGAACACTTTATCCGATTAAAAATTAAACTGCCTGCAATGTAATCGGTTCGGTGTCTGAAAGGCAAGATCATAAAATGTCATTATAATTTGCTAATGTTTAGGAAAGTTGATTGAAGTACATATTGATGATTTGAATCCTCTTCTGACATCATTATTGATTTTTTTTTGGTAGAAAGCACAATGATATTCAGATTTATGAACACCTTTCTTCATGAGGTAGTGATTGGGTGCTGTGTATCAAGACGATGGTAAATATGAAAATTATTTTTAAACTAACACATTTATAAATCTTCAGTTGAAGCATTCTTCAGTTTGAAAAGTTTTAATGCAAGTTATCAAATATATAGAATATATTCTAAACATAATTCTGTTCTCCATATTTTTCAGTTATTTCATTAAATGTTACAACTACTGTGCATATTATGTACCAGCTCTTTTCCAAGGAAATGCTTCTAATGATACAAGTACTGAAGGCACCAGTATATTAAAGTCAAACAGGTAAATATTTCATGTTAGAAATAATTAATCTTTTAATAGATGTTAACTTTCTTTCACTCCTTTAATTATATACTTGTTTTTTTTGGAATTTTCTCACATTTTTGCCTTCCACGTAACGTTACATTCTCCATGGCTCTGTCAGATCTGCTCTTAGGATGATCTATTTGGTGATCTTCATACTCCAGCTTAATTGCTTTTATAGTTGTTTTATTGTTGGTGTTGTTGCTGCTAACAGCTGACAGAGGAATGGCTGCACCTCCTGGGGCTATAATAAGCCACCTCAATAAGGTTATTGGCTCCTTTAAGAGTGGTAGTGCTGTTTCATTCACATGGAGGAAGATCTCTTGCTTGCACATCCATCCTGTTGTTTGTTTGCATTGACATGTTGCACCTGTGAAATTACCTGGTATTTTCTACAGGTCAGTTTGCTTGGTGTTCAAATTGGTTTATTAGTGCAACTTTGAGTTTGCACTCAATTCCCAGCAGTTTGCTTTCTCTGTCTGTCACAAGAGTAATAATCACAAACTTGAGAGAGCAAGGAGGTGGAGATACCAGCCAAATATATGCTACTCTACTCCTACATTTGAAATCACTAGTCCCCCATATAAGTTCAGTTTCCATATTTGGAATGTGAGGTAACTTTAAGTAGTGCATGTTTAGAGGTGTATAAACTCTCACTATTGAATCTTAAATTCTTTTCATACATTTCAAATAGATCTTTTTTAGTGGGTGGCTTTTTCCAAAATGGAGTTTATTGTAAGCATATGTAATTGCCATAAGAGAGACACAAAGTGAGAAACACTGGATGGAAGAGATGTGGGGAATAATGGGATTTGTGGCAGAACTGTGCAGGAAGTTCTACAAGGTCTGTCTTGGCATCAGGATCAACTCCGTGCATCTTCTAATGTATCTGCTGAGCAGAAAATTACCAGTGAAAGGGTGTTAAAGCTTGTCAAACACCTTATTAACAGTGCAACTTAATTAATATCTAACTTCCTATATTACCAAATGAGCTGAACAAGCTAGGCATTGAGAATTTGTGACATGTCAGAGTGGGTAGCCGGTACCTTCAGCTCATCACTGGCTGTGATGAGCCTCTATGTTCCTCAGCACCAAGCAGCATCTCAGGGCAGGATCCATGGGCACCAGCCACATGCAACCCTTATTCAAGGACATTGGCATCTCACATTTTCCGATCTTTCATGACCGTTATGGTACCTCTTCAATCCACTTGCAGGATGCTGAGGAAGCACAGACTTGTATTGCCAGGTGCACAAGCAGTGAGCATTGAAATGCTGCTGCGAGGACACTTTGCACACCCAGGCACCCATTCACAAATTGGATGAGGATTGAATTCACATTGGGTCAGGCTGTACCTCAGGGTGTTGCCTTCACTTTCCTTGTCTTGGTCTGCTTTTTGTAGGAATGTGTCAGGGTTGGGTCAAACACCTTGCTGTACAACACACACCGAGACATCAATCTGCCAGCAAGTGCCAACTGTCTGCATGGCAAACACATTGCACATTTATTTGACCATTTGGCCATGTTCAAAAGGTTGGTGAGGGGGTCCTGGTGCTATCAGTCATGGGCAGAGTTTGCACACAGTTCAGGGTCTTGGCCAAGATTATCCATCCATTTAGGATGCTAATAGTCAGGGAATTTGTACGAATGCAATCTGGGAAGTGGGCAGCAGTCCATCATGCAGGGTCATTAGCAACAGGAAAATTGCAAGTTGTCCATTGGCATTTGCAAAGATTGGAGTCAAGGATCTCTTCAGCCATGTCTAGGGGCTGTTCATCAAAATTGTTCTGAGGTCTGTGGTGAATATGATTCATCTAGTGTAGTCTGAGCAGAGTGTGATGCATCATCCTGGTGTGCTGTGCTTTGCATAATTGGAGCAACCAGTGAGGTGATGTGATAGATGCTGAGGAACTGGGGAATTGGAAGTGGTCTGCCGAGGATAAGGATATTGAGGAGGAGAAAGCTGTCCTCATGTATGACAGAACCCAGCAGTGTCAACTATTGCAAGGCAGACAGGACCTGATTAACATTCAGTTTCAACAGGTGAGAACCGGGTACAACAAGCAGCCGAATATTCATTCATTATGATTTGATTTGCGCTTTGGGGGAGAATGGCAGCCTCTATTAATTTTGAGTTCACTTTTGCTAATTATAATTAAAGCCTCATGTTGGAAATTGTCCGATGGCTTGCCTGCATGTGAAGATCCCCTACAAGTCTACAGTAGACACTGGGGACAGTCTAGCTGTGATTTACAGAGGGTTTGAGATAGAGTGTGGCTAAGGCCATGAAAACTGATGGTGAACTAGAGTTGAGAATGAATTTGAAAATGCCAGGATTGTCAACCATGCCATTTATGTGCTGTGAGCAGCATAGCTTTGTAACTGTTGTGCCATTAAATTGCCAATGAAGGTAAATGCCAGTGGTTGTCTGAGTGCACAGTAGTCTGTAAAAGATGGCATGGTTGCAAAGGCTGCTGGTCCTTTGGAAGATATTTGCTAGGTGGGGAGTTGTTCCAGGAATTGCATGAGGTAAAATGGAGGGAGAGAATCAGATTGAGAGGGTGCCATTGGGTTAGGTAGGTAATTAAGAAGGTTTGGTAAAATATGGCAAGAAATCTGACTAGGCTTTGTGGCAAAAACAACTCCTAAACATGGAAGCATTTGCAACAATTTTCATGGTGATCGGTGGATAGTTCACTCCAGGCACCTCTGGAGATCCCCAGCATTACAGATTGGCAGTCTTCACACAATTCAATTCATTGCACATCAAGAAATAGCTGATGACTTTGGATACTGCAAATGTTCTGAACCCTGACAACATTTTGGCAATAGGAATAAAGTTTTGTGCTCCACAGTTTACCATGCCTCTGACCAAGCTGGTCCAGGACAGTTACAACACTGGCATCTAACTAGCAATGTGTAAGTTTATCCTGGTGTATCCTATACACAAAAAACAGAGCAAATTCATCCTAGCTAATTATCTTCTGATCAGTTTATTCTTGGAGATTAATAAAGTGATGAAGAGATTATTAACAGTGCAGTCAAGCATGATTTACTGCTCCATAACTTGACCATCATCACTCAGTTGGCTTTTGCCAGGGCCACTTAGCTCCTGACTCATCACAATGGTGGTCCAAAATAGACAAACATCTCTCTCCAGAAGTAAGCTAGGTGTGACTATCCTTGGTATTAAGGCTGCATTTGCCTATGTATGGCAACAGAGAGCTTGAGCAAAATGAGAGTCAATGGAAATCGGAAGAATGCCAAGTGCTAGTTGGAGTCATACTTGGTATAAATTAAAATAGCTGTGGTTGTTGGAAGTCAGTCATCTCAGTTTCAGGATATCTCTGCAGGTGTTCCTCAGGTTACTGTCCTAGGTTCAATCATCCTCAGCTGCTTCATCAATGATCTTCTCTCCAATCATAAGGTGGGCAATGTTCGCTAAGTGGGAATGACTGCATTAATGTTCAAACCATTTGCAATCGTATCTTCAGATACTGAAATACTATCCAAACAGAGCAATACCTGTACAGTGTCCAGGTTTGGACAGATAAGTGATCAGAAGTTGAACTGGAATAGCCATCGAAATGCTGTGGCCACAAGGGCAGGGCAGAAGCTCGGAATCCTGCAGTTAATACCTTATTTCCTGGCTGCTCAAAGCTTGTCCACCATCCACTAGACACTTGTCAGGAGTGGATGGGTGCAGCTCCAACAACACACAAGAAGCTTGACACCATCCAGGACAAAGTACCCCCCCTTGATTGGCCCCACATCAACAAGCGCTAACCCCTTTCACCACAACATACAGTGGCAGAAATGTGTGCCATCTACCAAGTGCTCTGTAGAAAGTCACCAAGGCTCATTTGACAGCACGTTCCAAACCCACAACACTGCCACCAAGAAGGATAATAGCAGAGATACATGGGAACACCACCACCTGCATGTTCCCCTCCAAGCAACTCACTATCCTGACTTGGAATTATATGACCATTCCTTTACTGTTACTGGGACAAAATCCTGGAATGCCCCCCCCCCCAACCCCCGAAGGGTGCTCAGGGTCTGTCTACATTAAATTAACTACAGCAGTTAAAGAAGACAGCTCATCAGCCCGTTTCGAAGGCAATCAGGGATTGCTGATAAATGTTGGCACAGCCACTCACAACTTGAGAATGATTTTTTTAAAAACAACTTTGTATCTTTATAGGTGAAAACCTTACTGCATTCCAGGTGAAGAAAATAAAATGATGGCAGATGATGGCAACTGATAGTATAAAGCAAGAAAATGTTTTGAGAAAAAGGAGAAATTATTTCATTGTTCTTCACTTGAATAGAACCAACACTTGACTCAGTTGAAGTTATAAGTCATGTTAATAGCAACGTATGTTGGCTATTATAAAGTAAGTGTTATTAGCAGACAAATTAAACATTTTATTATATTAGGCAATTAGAAACTGCAGGTTTTCCTCACACCTTGTCACCACATGTCTGTGATTAAAGGTATATGTGAGATATCTGCAGGGTTCCTATTGAATCCCTTACATGAGATGTATATCAAAAATACTGAGACTGGTGGGAGACAATCGGGGGCATGAAGAGGAGGGGGTTCCTCACTCAAGAGCCCCCATTTCATTTTGGCTGCACACCAGTCTGCCCACTGTTTATGTTTAAGGCAAGTTGCAGTTAGTGTTCCTTTGCTCCTCACACAGCCTCACCATCAAGATCTCCATCGCTTTATCAACCACCACACCACTAATTCCATGTGCTGCACCCCCCAAACCCCTCCAGCAGCCTCCCAAGCTCCTGTCCCACCCTGACACCCCACCGTGCTTTCCTGACCATGGTGTTTGTGACTTATAACTGGGGGATGTAGTCCCAGTCCTATCCATTGCTACTGCTGGCACTACATAGCTGTTGGCCATTCAGTTTTGCTAGCTGCTCTGTTAAGTGGGATTTCTGGGTGGAATCCCACTCACAGCCACTTCATGCACCTTGGAGGATTAAATGATCATGGAGCTGCCTTGATTATTGGGATACAACCTCTACTCACTCTTTGAGTGTTGGAGTGTGAAATCTGAGCATCCAAAATATCCTGTACTTCACTGAATACAAATACTTTGTATTATTAAACAAATTCAATGACTTGAAACAGAATTTAGAACAATGAAAATGTTTGTCAAGTGAAATTCCTGTGTCAGGTTTACAACTGGTAACTGAAATGAGTAATATAACCAGGGAACACGGAATTTATTCTGTCAGTCTTTGAGTTTTGCAGATCACTTAATCTGGTCATGGACTCTTGTGTTGAATATAATTGAAGCAAAAATACAAGGAAAGATACAAATATGAATTGTCAGTCTGATCTGTGTAATCATGCAACTTGCCTTAAACATAAGCAATCACTTTTATTTATATGTTACAGCACCTTTCTTCATGCACTCATGGGATACGGTTGTTGCTGGCTGTGCCAGCATTAATTGCCTGTTCCTTGCTACCCTTGAGAAGGTGGTGATGAGCTGCCGCCTTGAACCGCTGCAGTCCATGTGCTGTAGGTAGACACACAAAGGGTGGAAACTCCAGAATTTTGACCCAGCAACAGTGAAGGAATGAGGATAGTTTTAAAAGTCAGGCTGGTGAGTGGCTTGGAGGGGAACTTGCATGTAGTGGTTTTCCCATGTATCTGCTGTCTTTGTCCTTCTGGATGGAAATGATCAGGGGTTTGAAAGATGCTGTCTATGGATCTTTTGTGGAAGTTCTGCAGTAAGTATGGCAGATGGCACACATTGCTGCTATTGGGCATCGGTGGTGGAGGGAGTGGATGTTTGTGGATGTGGTGTCAATCAAGTGGATTGCTTTGTCCTGGACAGTGTCAAGCTTCTTGAGTGTTGTTGGAGCTGCATCCATCCAGGCAAGGGGAATATTCCATCACACTTCTGACTTGTGGATTGTAGATGGTGGACAGGCTTTGGGGAGTCAGGAGGTGAGTTGAATGAGCATATAAAAACATCCCAAACTTTTTATTTAATGTATTATCAAACAGAAATTTGGCTCCTAAACAAATAAGGTGATCAGATGACTAAAAGCTTTGTCAAAAAATACATGTAGAGTCCTAAAGGAGGAAAATGATTTATCGACAGAAAGTCTCAGTGAGGGGATTCCAGAATATATGGCCCAGACAACTGAAGACATTGCCACTATTGGAGTGTTGAGAATGCTCAAGGGGCAATAATTGGAGGAGCTCTGAGATCTCAGATGAGCAGAGGTTTTGGTTAGAGGAATATAAGACTGTAGAAACGTTCAAAGCTACAATGGGCGAAAGCAAAGGAGAGTTCAAAAGAAGAGTGAGAATGTGAAAATCATGTCATTACTTAACCTGCAGCATATATCAGCTATCGACCACTGGGACCTGCAAAATAGACCTGACCTTTTACTCCTTATCATTTACTGTTAAGCAAAGTAAGATTTTCACATCGCATGGTTCCATTTTCATGCAACTACAATGAACAAACTAAGTATGAACAACCTTGCTCAGCAACCAATTGTCTATCCATTCCAAGGCAGAGGACATTCTTCAACAGAAGCTGAGGAGATGCAAAGAAGCACACAATGACTAAATGGGCAGAGAATTACCAAAACTGAGTATAGGGCAGAGTGTAAGTTAGAAATCCAAATTCTAATACTTGGATGCCATCAAAGGTTTTGAAACCAGTCGGAATCATATGAAATCATTGCAAAAGAAAATAATCCAGTTCAGACCAATGTACACTTTATATAACAATTGTGCATGAAAAGAGTTAGAAAAAGCAATTCAATGATGGTGATTGTGTCGTGATGTTGAGTGACAGCAACCAGCAGCAAGATAACCAGGTTGTCAAAAAATGTGCAACAGAGAACAATGCGTACCTCTCCAGATGAGAACATGATTACCAGATCAGGGTGAGTTGTCAAGCATCCAAAGCATTGTATTAAAGATTAGAATGCTTGACTTTAAATTGCTGTTTTACCTATTTGCATAATTATCTCATTGACACATACTTGTACACTATATAACAAGATATATCTGTTTGGGATAAATTATCTTTGTAAAAAGGGGCATTTTTGGAGGCGTGCACAAGACCTCATCACTTTATCATCGTGTGTGAATTGTTGATAGAAAAAAATCACACTCCATTTGCCTTGTTCACTTGAAGCATGACACACTATTGAACTTTTACTTGGGGCAGGAAGAAGCAGAGGTGGGGCTATGTTGCTGGGAGATTGAAAAACACTCCATAAAATTCAGTGTTTTCAGATGGTGTCACCGAGGGACAGCATGTAGTTGAGCACTAGAAAGGGGCAGAGAGATAAATCTTTGGGCAATACAAGAGGCAAGTCCAGGATGAGAAGCCATTGAAGTGACCCTCTGGCCGCCCCCTGATAGATAAGAGTAGATCGTGTTGAATTCCGTCCACCCAAGTTAAATTTCAGCAGAGAGGTGCTATAGTCAATTGTGTCAACAGCATCAATTTCAATAATTTTATATCATTGTCTTGTTATTCCAGAAGAATTTTTGTTTTGCTATTGTATTTATGTGAACAAACCATTGATGTAATTGGTGGATGGTGGAAAACTGATTGCAATATGTAAAATTAAACCCAGCTTGTATTGAGCATGTTTGGAAAAAATTACATTTACGATGAAGTATTCATTATATAAATTGTTTTACTGAAAGTCAGATATATTTTCTGTGTGGAGCAGCCACTAAGATACATCTTAAATAGCCCCAAGAAAATAACCTGGATTATTTTATGCAGCTTATAATATTTAAACACATTTAGATATTTACTAGTATTGTCGGAGCTATGAGCCAAAAGCAAGAAATTGGGATTAGTGTAGTCAGATCATTGATGACCAGCTCAAACACAATGGGCCGAGAGGTCTCCTCCAGTGCTGTAAAGATCTATAAGTTTAAATTAACTCGAACACTTCATAGGTGCAAAGGCAAGAGTCAAACCAGAGTATATGATAAATAAATCACATTTCCTCTCATCTTTGGATAGAATGTATACTCTATGTGCAATATGTTTGCCCTTCTCCCACCTCTATCCAGATTTTCTAAGAAGTATAGTAATGTCATTTGGTTTTATTTGTCAGGCCCTGCTCCTTGATTTCCTGGAAAATTTGCACTGTTCCACTGATATTCTCACCAAAACCATAGAAGTTTTGATTAGTTCTGCTCTATTTAAGTGAGTCGACAATCAAGAGTGTTATAGATTTCTGCCAGTATTCTCGCTGTTGCCACTTCGACTGCAAAATAATGACTTAGGTGAGTCCTTGATCACCTGGTATCTATGTGATTTATGACTCTTGTGATTCTCAGCTATAAAATCTGTGGAGTTTCATCTCTGCAGCCTGCAATCATGTGAATAGATTTTATGTGTATATAGGCTTGGATGTTCCATGATCAAAAATAAGTTTTCACTGTGTTAATTTTGAAATAGGGCTTTCAAGGTAAGCACTAAATCATTAAATCAATTTATTTGAACTGTGGATGTACTTAAATTTTCAAAATAATTGATTACAGGAAAATAAAATCTCTATCTTTTCTTGATACTTAAGTTATGACATAAAACCCGTGAAAACACTTGCATTATGTTAACTTTAATATAGAGTGCACAAGATGTGAAAGACCTAATTTATTAATAATGCCATTTAATTTAAAAAATGGTTTAAAATCTTTAACTTTAAATTCCTGAAACTGAGCATAGTTGCTGTATGGGTCAAGAACACAAACTTCTGTCAGTGACCAAGTTTCGTATAGTGAAACATTCTGTCAAATGGATCATACCAATATTATTTTTTTTGCACTAATTTGTTGCCGCAAATGCAGTCAGCCATTGTTCTTCTGAGTTCCTTAATGTGTAATTATGTTTAATGCACATAAGCAAATAACATGGACAACACGGTGGCAACGGGCGGCACGGTGGCTCAGCACTGCTGCCTCACAGCGCCAGGGACCCGGGTACAATTCCAGCCTCAGGTGCCTGTCTGTGTGGAGTTTGCACATTCTCCCCCTGTCTGCGTGGGTTTCCTCCGGGTGCTCTGGTTTCCTCCCACAGTCCAAAGATGTGCAGGTCAGGTGAATTGGCCATACTAAATTGCCGATAGTGTTAGATGCATTAGTCAGGGGTAAACATAGGGTAGGGGAATGAGTCTGGGTGGGTTACTTTGCGGAGGGTCGGTGTGGACTTGTTGAGCCAAAGGGCCTGTTCCCATACTGTAGGGAATCTAATGTAATCTAATCAACTGTTCCAGGAATTTCGGCGTTCTCAACAGGAAGATTGGAGTTTGAAAAGGCATCCTTTGCTGTATTCATTGCAGATTGTGCTATTCCTGGAATGTCTGGGATTATAAATCCTGCAGAGGTCCCATTCATGTAAAACATAAATGTTCAATGCCAGCAGTATCCGAAAAGCCTTATGATTGATTCCTGCATTTAGTACTTGGATGCCATTTTGTTTAATATATAGATTTGACACATCCTTTCAAATGTTCTTCATTAAATGTGAATTAAAATGTCACACGCTTATTTTTGATTCTCTTCGTTCACCATTTATTTGTCCTTCAAGTTATGAGTCTGTTTGTAATTAAACCGAGAACTCATTATGCAATTTTAGTTGGTAGCATCACTCCATAACTGTTCAGTTAATATTTTTGAGAAAGAATAATCCTTATGCTCAATAAAACAAAAAACAGATCTGATAAAATTGTAATGCAATATGTCACCAGGTGGAACAAAACAGAGGCTCTCCATTCTCTTAGTGAACTTCTTAAAATGCTATGAATTTGTTGCAAGCTTGGCCTTTCATCTGTGACTACAGTTTAAATTAAGTCCATCAAGCTAGAATGCAAATATCCTATTTCATTTGTAAATACATTTTGGTGTAATGAAACTGAAAGAAATCAAATGTACCAATTTTAAAAATCAGTTTGTGCCTCTTAAATATAATGTTAATTTTGATAAAAGTTATAAATTCCTGCATCAAAGTAGTTCAATCAGTGTATTGAGTTTGCTCCTTGACATGGAAAAAGACTTGGGATCATTTGGGAAAAGATTGTTTGGAAAGTGGGATTCTTAAATAATTTTTAACTCTCTGTCCCTGTTACCATATAAAACCGCATTAGCTGGTTTCCAAGTTTGATTGCTTTACTGGAAACCTGTGTCAGGTTTAAACAGTGATGTCACACTCCTATGAGGGAGGTCATTCCTTTAGCGTCATATATCTGCTTCACCATAAAATTTCAAAATATGCAAGAAACTCCTGGTTACAAAAACACAAAGAACTTTGGATGCTGGAAATCTGAGACATAAACAGAAATTGCTGGAGAAACTCAGCAGGTTTGGCAGCACCTGTGGAGAGAAAGCCGACTTAAAATTTTGGGTCCAGCGATCCTTCTTCAGCCATTTTAAAGAAGGGGCACTGGACCAGAAATGAGAAGCTCTGGCTTTGCTTTTACTGTACTTTGTGATCCCATGGTGAATACTGCAATACTGATAAGCGATCATTTAAATTTTATTTTCAAAATTAGTTTCCCACCAGATTAAAATTACCGTTTGAGAATATTTTTGTCCTGTTATCTTCAATGTAAAGCTAAGTTATATGTCTGATGTTGTTTGGCATTCATAAAGTCATTCAGAGCCATATGCAACATTTTCTTTGTTCAGAACATTAAAATTGTTTGTTCCTTAAAGTTTAAAAAAAGCAAACTCTGAGCTGCTAAATGTTGCTATTTTCCAATTAGTGTCACAAGTCACACTATTCACTTTCTTAATATGGCACATTCAGAAAAAAATTCTCAAGCTGTGCTCATGTCGGTGATTTGTAATCTATGCATAGTTCTCTGAATGTCTTATGCTAGATACCACATTTACCAATTGTTGGTTTTGAAGGCAAGAGGCTCAGAAAATGCAGCATGTGATATTCCTTCTTGACCTTGATATGTCAATTGATAGCACACTTAAATATGCAACCCTGCCCATTGCATTGTGTTAGTTGTGGCACGGGCAGGTGTACACCAGTCATGTAGCCTGATAGCATTTACAAGGCAGGTTGGTGTTGGATGAGGGTGAAAAGGTTTAAGTAGGTCTCTGCCACCCCACCACCTAAGTCACATCTCCTTTTAATCATCGCCCAACCCCCACCTCAATAGACGTCTTTCACTTGGTGTTTCTTGATGTACACCCGGCGGAGAATCTCACCTGGACCCTCAACACGAGCTCCATAGCTAAGAACACCCAGCAGCATCTCTGCATTCTGTGTAGGCTGAGGAAAGCCCACCTCCCTCTCCCCCCCCCCCCCCCCCCCCCACCCATTTCTCACCACATTTTACAGAGGGTTAATTGAGAGTACCCTGAGCTACTGCATCACTGCCTGGTTCGGGAATTGCATCGTCTCAGATCGTAAGACCCTACAACAGATAGTGAGGACAGCTGAGAGGATCATCGGGGTCTCTCTTCCCTCCATTACAGACATTTACACCACACACGCTGCATCTGAAAGGCTAAGAGCATTGTGGAAGACCCGACACACCCTTCACTCAAACTCTTCTCCCTCCTGCCATCTGGCAGAAGATACCGGTACATTCAGTCTCTCACGGCCAGACTGTGCAACAGTTTCTTCCCTCAAGCCATCTCAGGCTCCTTAACACAGTATGATCGGACTCTTTCCTTTCTGGAATTCTTTGCATGACTTCGAAATGCTGCGAGAAAACATGTATTATTTATCATTTTCCGATTACAATGTAAATTATATGTTTTACACGTCTTATGCACTTTATGCTGTGTGCGAGTGTGTAGTCTTTGTTTGTCCTGGAGGAACGCTGTGTCTTTTTATTGTATCAGTTGTATATGGTAGAAACAACAATTAAAAAGCTTACTCTACTCTACTTTCAGTTGGTACCTGACATTTGGCCCTCACTGACACCCTACTCTTGCCTCCAAATGGGCTAGCCTCACCTCTCCCTCATGGGTTTCTTCCCACAGTTCAAAGATGTGCAGGTTAGGTGGATTGGTCATGGGAAATGCGGGATAACAGAGGTGGGGTGGGGCGGGGAGGTGGGTGGCGAGAAGCATTGAGGGGTGGTGTGGATGGATCACCCACTGGGCTTTTGGCCAAATTCTATGATTCTATTCTACGATTCTAGGTGGGGGGGGGGGGGGGGTGAAGTTTCACTCAGTGTCAAATAATACCTAGTCGAAGGATATAGAGCAACTGGCTTTTTGGTGAGTGGGCTCTTGATCAACATTGTATTTGGCAATGAGAACACAATACTCAGAAAAATCCAATCTTCAGTTTTCAACAGTCTCATAGAAATAATACTTTATAGAATCACTGAATCCCTACAGTGTGGAAGACTATTTGGCCCATTGAGTTTACACTGACCCCTTGAATTTAGCATGGCCAAGCCAACTAACCTGTACATCTCTGGACCATGGGAAGTATCCAGTGTGCTTGGAGGAACTCCATGCAGACACGGGGAGAATCTGCAGACTCCGCAGTCATCCAATTGAATTGAACCTGGATCCCTGGTGCTGTGAGGCAGCATTGCTACCCTCACCATGCCACCCTTTTACTATAATTATTAATTCTTATTGCATAAATGTTTGCTCTGCATTAATCTTAAACAAGTATTAAAGGTAAATAACTTAAAATGGAAAGGGATTTGGGTACTACCACTCCACCACTGATGCTCAGTAGCAGCAATATGTACTATCTACAAAATGCTTTGCACAAATTCACCAAACATTTTGAGGCAGCACCTTCCAAACCCACGTCCCCTTCCATCTAGAAAGACAAGGGCAGCAGATATAAAGGAACATCATCATTTGCCAGTTCCCATCCAAGCCACTCACCCTCCTGGAAATATATTGTCATCCCCTCACTGTCACTGGATCAAAATTCTGGAATTCCCTCTGTAAGAGCATTGTGGGTCAACCCACAGCAGGTGGACGGCAACATTTTAAGAAGGCAGCTCACCACCACCTTCTAAGGGCACTTATAGATGCTGGCCAGCCAACAAAACTCACATCCCACAAATGAATTTTAAAATGTTCAACAATGAAGGAATTGCTCTTGTTATGTTTACTACTGCTCACAAATATTTGAACAGAAACTTAAGGTATTCCGAGATCCTTTCTCAGTGTGGCAAAAGGGGACTTGTTCCATGCATTAGCATAGTCAACCCTCTGGGTGTGGTACATCGGTAATGAAGCAAGTTGAGAAGATTGCCTGAGAAAACTCCCTAGGTCTCACAAAGATAAATCCTTCATGAAACTCCCTAAAGTTGACCTTAACTGATTTCTGGCAAGATTTAGCTCTACATCTCGAATACTGTGTCCAGGTTTTGGTCTTTTTTTTTAAGAAAAGGTGTAAATGAGTTGGAATGGTTCTGAGAGGAGGTTTATTAGATTGGGACATCGAATGATGGATTGTCTTTGGCGGCTAAGTAAACAGAATGGGCTTGTTCCGTTGGAGTTTAGAAGATAAGAGATGATTTGATTGAAGCATCTAGAATAGTCTTGACAAGGTAGACATGGAAAGGATGTCTTCTCTTTGGGTGAGTCCAGTAGTAAAAGACACAGTTTTAAAACTAGGGATCACCCATTTATGTTTTGCCTCTCAGAGGGTTGTGTGACTTTGGAACTTACTGCCTCAGAAGGCAGTTGAGGTGAGATCATTAAATATTTTTAAGGCAGGGTAAATAAATTCTTGTGAAGCAAGGGAATCAAATCTTATCGGGGTAGATGGGAATGTGGTATTTGAAACACAAACTGATCAACCAAAATGTTAACTCTGATTTCTCTCAATTGATGCTGCCAGACCTGCTGAGTTTTTCCAGCAATTTCTGTTTTTGTTTCTGATTTCCAGTTCTTCAGCGTTTTTCAATCATGACCTTATTGAATGGCAAATGGGCTGGATGGTCTATTTCTGTTCCTGTTTTGTATGTTCATATGTTTGTATGACATGCAGCTTTTGGGGTTTTCTTATTTGTGTCCACAAAAAGGTGTGTGTAAAGAGAAATTAAGTTCAAAAATGTTTGCTAGGTAACCATTGGCACAAAGGCCCTCATAGTCTTCTCAAAGCTAACTTGTCCAGCAATTAAGGGACATAAAACCCATCCCTTACATTTGTAAAAAGCTTGACTTTTTTTTCCAAAGCTATTTGAGCATCTTGAAAAAACAATTAGATCACAAGACACATTACATTGTTGACCCCATTGTCCAGGATGCCATGTAATAAAAACCCTTTTCCATCCATAAACTGTCCAAATAGTTCTGTTTCTTACAATTGTTCACATCATCCATAAATATTCATTCCCATCACAACATCATCTGAGGGTACATACAATAATTTGGAATGATGACAAATTTGCAAAACATAAAAAAATTGAACTAATTTGGTTCTGACCTTCTTTAGCAAGATAGCTGTATACAAGTCTTGAGAAATACTAAAAGGTTCTATTTAACTGATTATGTTTCAGTTCGGCTTTTGTTTGTGACCTCTTTCCAAAGGCCTTTTAAAACTTGTTCTTTTTATTAGCAAACGTAATTTTTGAGTTCTTGCTGGATGCACATAACTAAACATAGCAGCTGTAGCAATTCAGATTTCATTACAAAATATAAATATTTATAAGTGCCATTTAATTTGTCACCCAGGTAACATGCTATATTTGAAAAATAACCAATTCCTGGAATGTGGCAATCACATTGTTTTGCCAGCAAAGTTACGTTGCAAAGAGTCAAGCTCTGTCTTTAGGAACACTTTGATGTTAATCAGGAATATTCTTGTGTTTGATACTTACTGTAAAAACAGCAATCTAATTAGTCAGAAATAATTTGCCATAAAAAAATTAGTTGGTTAAAATCTTTTAAGGTCCTGAATAAATTTGATTTTTTTCTCTCTATTATTGATTCAGAATGCTTTTCTGTAACTTTCTGAAGTTTAGTAATGTTGCTTAATATCTCAAAACTATCAGCGATGAGCATAAAAATCTATCTGGTTCACTAATGTCTTTTCGGGGAGGGAATCTGCCATTGTTAGCTGGTCTGACTTATGCTGTAACTCTGGAATCACATTATGTGGTGCCTCTTAATAGATCTCTGAAATGGTCAAGCAAATGATTCAGTTCAAGGATTATCAGAGCTGAACAATAAATGGGGCAACAAGTATGACCATAGAGTCATAGAATCACACAGCATGGAGACAAACCCTTCAGTCCAACCAGTCCATGACGAACATAGCCCCAAACAAAATTAGTCCTACGTGCCTGCTCCTGGCACATGTCTCTCCAAACCTTTCCTGTTCATGTATCTATCCAAATGTCTCATAAATGTTGTAATTGTACCTGCATCCACCATTTCCGAAGGAAGTTAATCCCACATGTGAACCACCCTCTGTATAAAACATTTGCCTCTTATATCTTTTTAAAATTCCTCTCCTCTCAACTTAAAAATGTGCCTCCCCCCCAACCAGTCTTGAAATCCCCAGACTAGGGAAAAGACAACTACTATTAATTCCATCTATACTTCTCATTATCTTATAAACTTGTATCAAATCACCTCTCAACCTCCTACGCTCCAGTGAAAAATGTCTCAACCTATCCAGTTACAACTCAAACCTTCCATGCCCAGCAATGTCCTGATAAATCTCTTCTGAACCCTCGTCAGCTTGATAATATCCTTCCTGTAACTGGGTGACCAGAACTGAACACAGTATTCCAATCTTAAGTTGGCAACACTTTTGACTTAGACTGAGATGGGGAGGAATTTCTTTCCTCCGAGGGGTGTGAGTCTTTGGTACTCTTTGCCACAGAGAGCTGTGGGGGGAAGGGGCAGAGTCCTTGGCTATATTTAAAGCTGAGATAGATGCTTGATCAGTATGGGAATCAAGAGGTTTGGGAAAAAACCAGGAAAGTAGATGTGAGGAATGTTTTATCATCCTACTGAATGGTAGAGCAGCCTTGAGGGGCTAATCAACTTACCCGTTTTAATTTGTGATTTGTTGAAATGAGAAAGGAGTACAGTACATTAATTAATTTAAAAATACATATCAAGGATAGTTATATCTTTGTTCCAGCAAGAACAACATGAAAAAAGGGTCAAAAGACATTAAAAAAATTATCATGGTAACAATGGTGTTGGGGACAGTTTATGTATTCAAATCCACTACTGGAACATGATTGGGTTATTAAGTTAATTGTTAAAAAAGAAACAAAAAACCTTGATTGCAAAATTTGGTGAACTTGCATTCTTAATGATTCAGATTTTACAATGGAAGTAAACAGTAAGGCTATCAGGACTCACCATGTTGTAAATTTAGACAATGGCTGGTGAAGATCAGGTTTGCAAGTTCTCGTGGAGAAAGGAATGGAATTGGAATTCTGCAATACCTTTAATTCTAATGAACGCCATTTAAATTGAACTCAGAAAAATAGATGCGCACTATATTTCCATATACAATACAGGAAGAGGTTTGGGTTAGAATTAGAATCCCTACAGTCTGGAAGAAGTCCATACTAACCTCCGAAGAATATCCTACCCAGAACCATTATCCTACCTTTTCCACTGACTAATGCACTTAAGCAACACATCCCTGAACGCTAGGACAATTTAGCATGGCCAATTCGCCTAACCTGCACATCTTTGGACAGTGGGAGGAAACCGGAGCACCTGGAAGAAACCTGGCAGACATGGGGAGAATGTGCAAACCCCATACAGACCGTTGCCTGAGGCTGGAATCAAACCCAGGTCCCTGGCACTGTGAGGCAGCAGTGCCACCCTGTTAGGTTATGATCTCACATGCACATCCTCTGAATTACAATTGACAGCCTCACTATACATATTTATATTTCCCAATCCTTTAATTGATTCAGGTGAGTTTGGAAGGATCCTGGGAAACCTGCCTTGTTTGAGAGTTAGCAAAATTTGGTGGAAGTCTGCTCAGGAGATGAAACATTGATAGGGAAGTCTTAAATGTTTTGGCAATTTTAAATGTCATTATTAGCTATTGTAATATAAGCTAGAGGTGCTTTTGCTGCAATGATTTATACATAGAACAGTATAGCACAGGAATGGGCCCTTTGGCCCACCATATCTGTGCTAACAGTGGAAATGTCTGTCCTAAAAGATTTTTGACCATTGCATTGATCAGTGTTGAGATGCATGAGGCAATGAGACAAAAGTCATAGTATACCAGTCTCATTGCATGCAACATCTTCCCTCACTTGCTCTCATCCATCCCAACTCTCTCCACCCCCAAACTATTCACCCTGCATGGCATTTGTGTTGCTACTCAGCCACCCAGAACACCTTTCCCCACCTGCACCAGCACTATCAGCTAGGCAGAAACTTTCATCTCACCAATCCCTCCTGTTGACTCAGTCCAGAAGAAAATAGCTCACAACAGAGTGGAGAGAGCCTCGATGGGTGGTGTGCTTCTGACATTCTTCTCTTCACTCCCAAAGGGCAGAGATTCCTGACCCTAGCTATTGAGGAGTAAGATTACTCATTGGGTAAATCCTCACCAAGTACGAAGTATTGTGCATTTCTGTATTACTCTTCAAATAATGCCACAGTGAATATATTCTTAACATGGCCAAACATCTACCTCTTGTTTGCAAAGCAGTCCCTTGCATTTTGCAAGTCCCTTCCACTATCTCAGACAGTGACATCTTGATGCCAAGAGTACATGCTGGTGAGCACAACACTGCCATGTCTCCTCAGTTGGTTGAGGGAGATTCATTCAGTTCACTGGCACTTCAAGCCCTGTTGAAGAACAAGTACCAGGTATGATATGACCCTGTGATGTCGGCAATTCAGAACTTCATAGACATACCCAAGCAGGCTCAGGAGCAACAGGCAGGTTTGCCAGGGTGGGGAGGGGGTCAAATTGACACAAAAGTTGGAGGACTACACCAACCCTATTTGTACTGTGCTGCCTTTGGCATTTGAGGGTCTGGCAGCTGGCAGCTGACATACAGGTCCAGCACACTCAGTTTCTGCCAGACACACACTCCATCATTCCAACCAACCTGCTCAATACCATCTGCCAAAAGGCAAAAGGTGGCAAGAGACCTTGACCTCATTCCAAGAGCCTTTTCCTCACAAGGAAGCAGGGCAGTGTCATTAGGCATCTATATGGAACAGGAATCACAGACAGGGCCTCCAGTAGTCTCCTCTCAGGATGTTGCAGAGGTGTCAGTGTCTTCTATCTCCACCCTGCCCATCTCTTTCAACTCTATGGGATTTTGAACTGAGGACATTCTCAGCAAGTCTGGGCCCTGTGGAGGCAAACAGCCTCTGGGTCACCCATCCAAAACTCTAAGGCCAACAGCTTTCTCATTCAGAGAGGCTCCCTCCAACCCAGCGCTGACTCAGGAATGCTCCAAGAGGTAGTGGGAAGAAAAGGCAGACCTTCTGAGAGTACAAAGGCAGCATGAGTGAAAACGTTTGTAAGTGTTCACTGTTCATCATCAGCTGTATGAACAAATCTCTGTGTGGCAGCAACTAAAGATTGAAGGTGTAGAACTCACTCTAGTACTACATGACACTTTATGATTTAAGGTGTGAAATGAGCAACTCTTAAACTATGAGCTGACTATGGGAATTTAGAAGGTGATTGCTACTTTATCAACTAGGATCAGTCTTTCCAAACCACAGTACATTGCTTGTGTGTCACAGTGGGTTTGATTGCTGATGCTGCAAGATGTGGTAAGGAAAGCTTGGATCCTGGATGTGGACTTCACATGGAAGGTCAATACCAAAGGTTCATATGCAGCATATAGTCCTTGCAGGTGCCTTTCACCTGGGTATCTGTGAAATGCTGACACCCTTTAAGGGTCTCACATTGTTCAAAAGTGGAATACCTTCTGTAATTGAATGAAAGACTTACCCCACCCAGTCCAGCTGTGGTGGCAGCCAATTTCGGCTCCACTTGCTATTTGCATTAAAGTGGAAGGAAATAGTAGTCACTCTTCCCACAGTGACTCAATCTCTTACCCTTGGCGACTGCCAAAATGTACACATTCCTTTCCTTGTAGTCCTCCCCCTTGGCTTTGAATTTACCCACAATTCCATCAAACTTGTCCATGTAGGTCTTTATCTCCCCATTACCCTCTCAGCCCAAGATATAATGAGTAAACATGCTAGATATAGTCATACACTGACCCCCATCAAAACTTTATAAGCTCCATCATCTCCCCAATTATGGGATGAGATTAAATACCCTACAGTATGGAAACAGACCCTTCGGCCCAACAAGTCCACACCAACCCTCTGAACAGCAACTCACTCCCCTACCTTATATTTACCCTGACTAATGCACTATGGGCAATTTAGCATAGCCAAATCACCTGGCCTGCACATCTTTCAATTGTAGGTGAAAACCGGAGCACCCGGAGAAATCTCATGCAGACACGGGGAGAATGTGCAAACTCCACACAGACAGTCACCTGAGGAAGGAATCGAACCCGGGTCCCTGGCGCTGTGAGCCACCGTGTTACCCACAATGTTCAGTTACTCCCATTCACAAACATTATCTCCTCTGCACCCTAGCATACTGCCTCCAAAAACCACTTCAGTCATCCAGGTTCCCTGCCAAAGCTGATAACTCCCTTGACCTTTAGTGGTGCACCCCAAGACTAGCCATGGTGCACTTTCTTGATGAACTATCCACTACGACATTCCCAGTCTGTCTCCCTCTCTCAGTATCATTTTGTTGGAAGGTTAGTAGCTGTAATGTCAACAGAATGGAACTTGGGACAATATTTAATGGAAGCTGTATGGACTGTGTCCACTTCCCAGAGAGCTGGTGAGTGTTCCATGCCCCATCTTTACAGGACAGCCCAGCTAATTAAGTGTCAGTCTGGGAGGTCAGGATTGAGGACCCTTGCACCTGAAACCTTGCCTGCTGAAAGCTACTGATCAATGAGAGGTTATCAATTCTTCATTATTCAGTGGTGCCACAAGAGCAACGGATTGTTGATGCACATATTCACATTGACTGATTTGTGGGGGGAGGGGGATTGGCAGTAAGGGCAGAGGAGAGGCTCCCCCCTTGCTGATGCCAGAAGTCTAGCCTAGGCACTGAAAGCCTTCTAATGAGGGAAGCAACCTCGGAGTATGCAACACTTTTTGCTTTTAGGACTTCTTGGATGGCAATTTCCTCATGCACCATTGCATGAATATCAATTGGCTGAACTTAAATGGGGCAGTGGCAGAAAAGTTTGTTTGCAGAGTCATTTGCCACTCTCTTGCCTGATGAAATGTCCCCTGCCACCAAACTCTCTACCATGGAGAAAAGATTAAATTTCATCTCCAAGGTTAGACATTTAAGTTTGAGTTTTCTTTTAGCAGAATGGAGTGTTAAAAGGAGGTAAGTATGTTAACCAAAAAATGCACAGATTCGATGATATTTGTGGTCTGAAACATCTTTGACAAGAATAACACATAAAGACAGATCTGGAGTGAGGAAAAAGCTGACAAAAACATATTAAGCATTCTTAATTCCTAAGTCTCAATGATTTTGGCCATGCTTAAAAGCAAAATTACAATGCTGTGATGACTTCTGATCAATTTGGAAGCAAACAGACTCAAATAAATAAATGAATTGTGGATAAAAGCTGGAAAAATCTATAATTGGAAATTTGAGGAATTAATCTGCATATATTATGATGTTGAAACTACATGAAGGTAGTTTAGATCAATAACATATTTAAGATTAATAAAATATGGAGATTGAGGTTAGCACAACTCAAGAAGAAATCATCAAATTATTCAATCTTTTCTGTTATGTAGCACTGATAACAATTCTTCATTGTATTGCATACACCATTTCTTTTAAAATATTTTTTTTGTTGTTTTAAATCGAAAGATTGGCATTTATATTGAATTAAGTGACTTCCCCTGTTCTGCTAACGTTTTCATATATCCGTAGAATCCTTGCAGTATGGAAGAAGGCCATTCAGCCCATTGGTCCACATCCACCTTTTCAAAAGAGTATTCCACTCAGACCCAACCCTCTATCCTATTCCTATAACCAGGCATTTCCCATGGCTAACCCACCTAACCTGCACATTTAGTATGGCCAATCCACCATTCACATCTCTGGACTGTTGGAGGAAACTGGAGCAGCCTGAGAAAACCTGCACAAATATAGAGAAAGAATATGCAAACTCCACAAAGGCTGAGGATGGAATTGGAGGATGGAATTGAAGCATGGTCCCTAGCGCTGTAAGGCAGTAGTGCTAACCACCAAGCTGCTGTGCTACCCTAATGATATACATATATATGGTCATGAAATAATTTATTTGGCAATTATTTTGTAGGCTTGAGTATTTTATAATTGCAATGTGAAACTTTAGTTTAAATATGGCAAATACATTAAAGAATGTAAATGTCTGAGCTCCACTTTGCTATGTATAGTGAGTCAATTTATACGATGGAAAATTTTGTAAGGTAAAAGACATCTGTTCCAATTCAGTTCAGCAGAACAGTGCATGTTTGCAATATACTTTAATGAACTTTTTCATCATATATTTGAAGTACTTTATTAATGATTTCTAAATCCCCTCAAATGGAATTTTTCCAGTCAAAATATAAAGTTTATAAACTGCTTAGGTATAGAGTATGATAAAACGTTTTCTGCACTGAAGCAGATAGAATTAAGGACAACTCCAAAATGCCAACAATACAATTGTTACTTAACTAACAAAATGACAACTTGTCCTGTGAGGCTAACTTCCAAACATTGTTCTGTCTGTGTGAATTTCCCCTGGTTTCATAGCAATACAGTTACCACAGCAGTCCATTTTAGGAACCGAACATGTCTAAAATCCATGATTCATCTCCATTTTCACTTTAAAGCTAAATGTTTTGTCTCCAGGGCATTTTTGGTTGTTGAGCTGCAACTGTTAAAATGACAGAAAATGTTCTTTTTGGTAATTATGTAGCAATAATTTAAATACTGTACAACTGAAGTTTAATGTTTTATAAAACAGTGCTCTTATAAAGCACATCTTTGTATATCAGGTCTGCTTTATGTTAGGCATACCTTTTCAAATTATCCATATTAGTCACTGAGGGATTGGCAGGAGCTGGAGTCAATCCAGTTAATTTGTTTTAAAATGTATCATGTTGTCTATGATCTCATTTGAGAAACAATTTTGCATAGACTAAAAAAGATAAGACTTTTGTATATTTTTAGTTGTGTTTGAAAGAATGTATGATTAAACTTAGGAGAATATCTCATTTACTCTGTTTCCGAAAAAAAATCATACTCTTTGCAGGCTGTTGACCACAAAACATTATCGTCCAGCCAGGAGGCTTGGTTTGTCTGGACCATGGGCATCTCCATGACCACTGTCAGCACCAATCCATGGTCTTGCAGCATGGCAGAGGAAATTCACGCATGGAATGATGGATCATTTTCATTGTTCTTTACCCATGTGAGTTGCGTGGCAGGCAATCTGGTAAAGAGTCAATCAAAATTATCCAATAAAGGTACGTGAAGTCAAGTGGCAAAAATTAAGCTCGAATCTACAATTTTTAGTCAGTTTGGAAGTATTCCATGACTTGTGAATTTTCCACCTTCAAAATGAATAAAATTAATGGATTATTTGGGAAATACCTTACACTGTTGTCACAAAGCTAGTTCCTTGCTTTTTTCAAAAAGCTGTTCCTTGGCTCAAGGAGGGGCAATAAACCAGGCTGGGATCTGATCAGTCTGGTTTGGTACAGAGATGAAAAAGATTTTGAGAAGCTTTTTGTTTATGTGTAACAAATGAGACTTCAGGCCAAAGTGGTCATGTTTTAATGAAAGGGGAGCGGTCAGCTCTCTAGCTGAGCTGAGCAGTTTTAGTTCAGTCTTGAACTGGTGAGAAGTTCAACATGGAGCTGTGTGGAAACAAACTCTCTCTCTCTCTCTTTCTGCCCTTCAACTTCAAACTGGAAGCATGCGTTCCATTTATAGCAATTTTTAAAGGGGATTTGCTTATTGGGACTGTTGTGCATATTTGGAACAGCCTAATTAAGTCTAGTTGGATAGGGTGAGTTCTGTAGAGATTCTTTATTCTGTTCTTTGTGTTTCATTGTGTAATTTTGTGAATAAATTTTTGTCTGTTTTAAAATCTAGTAGTCAACCTAGCTAACTTACTCCAGGTAATTTTCACGGTACACTTACCGAAACAAATTGCAAAGTTATGGTCTGGGGCTGCCTGCTTAAGAATGTTTTGAGTGGTCTGGCCTAGTCCATAACACTGTGCTTATAGGTGGTTAATATCTTGTGATGCAGAAATCAGTGCCTGCAGTGCTAACAATATCACATCGCTCATTTTCAGCTTTCATGTTCTACAGCAATAAATCGTTGGGAATCATTACTTTATTATGCATTGAGGTGGATGGCAAGAATGGCATTGGAATAGTAATCTGGAATCCAATCCTAATGCTTTGGGGATATACGTTCTAATCCTCTCTCTTTTGGTGGAATTTATATTTTATGAATAAAATCTGGAATTGAAAGCTAGTCTCAGGAATGATGACCATGAAACTAATGCCTTTTGTCTTAAAAAAAGAGTTCACAAATATCCTTCTCTAAATCTGCCATCCACACCTGGTGTGGCCTATAAGTGTTTCCAGATCCACAATTGCGTGGTTGAATCTTAACTAGGTTCTGAACTGTCCCAGCAAGTCGCTGACACCCAGTTTGGTTCTGCCAGGACTATTCAGCTCCTGACCTCACTATAGCTTTGATTCAAACATGGACAAAAGTACTGAATTCCAGAGGGGAGGTGAGAATGACACCCCTTGATATCAAGGCCACATTCGACCAAATGTGGCATCAAGGAGCCCTAGCAAAATTGGAATCCATGAATATAGGGGTGGGCAAACCCTTTGCTGGTTGGAGTCATACCTTGCATAAAGGAAGATGGTTGTGATTGATGAATGTCAGTCATCTCAGCTCCAAGACATCTCTGCAGGGTGGTAACCTAGGCACAACCAACTTCAGCTACTTAACCAATGACCTTCGCTCCATCATAAGATCTGAAGTGGGAATGTTTGACGATGATTGCACAATGTTTAACACCAGATAGTGAAAATGTCCATGTTCAAATGCAACAAGATTTGGACAATAATCAGGCTTGGGCTCACAAGTGGCAAGTAATATTCACGCCACACAAATGTCAGGTAATGAACATCTCCAATAAGAGATAATTGAACCACACTCCCTTGACTTTCAATGGTATTACCATCACTGAATCCCCACTATCAAAATCCTTAGAGTTACCATTGACCAGAAACTTAACTCAACACGCCATATAAACACTGTGGCTACCAGAACAGATCAGAAGCTAGGAATACTGTGTTGAGTAACTCATCTTCTGATTCCCCAAAGCCTGTCTATCATCTACAAAGCACAAGTTATGAGTGTGCTGGAATACTCCCCAGTAGCTGGGATGTGTGCAACTCCAACAACACTCAAGAAATTTGACACCATCTAGGACAAAGTAGCCCACTTTATTTGGCCTCACATCCAAAAGCATCCATTGTTTCGACCACTGATGCTGAGTAGCTTAAGTATGTACAAAGTGCACTGCAGAACTTCACCAAAGGGCCTAAGATAGCTCCTCCTAAACCCACAACCACTTCCATCTAGTAGGACAGGGGTAGCAGATACATGGGAGCACAATCCCTGCAAGTTCCCCTCCAACCCACTCGCCATTCAGACTTGGATGTATATATCACAGTTCCTTCATTGCCATGGAGTCAAAACTTGGAATTCCCTCCATAATGGTATTGTGGGTCAACGTACAGCACATGGACTGCAAGCAATTCAAGAAGGTAGCTCATCACCATCTTCCCAAGGGCAACAAGAGAAGGGCAGGAAATGCTGGCCTGCCAGTGACACCCACATCCCATGAATGAATAAAAAAAAGCTCACTTGGCTCATGATCAATCGGGAATAGACAATAAATGCTTGTGCACAATAATCCAGATCCATGAAAGAATTTGAAAATCCCCATCTATCTGTATATTTATGGAGCTAATATTTTACACATTGAAATGTTATTTTTTTTAAAAAATAAAAGAACACTGGACGTGTATATTTCTTAATTTCTTGATGGGGTTCATTTTTCACTTTTGGGTATGTGAAAATTTGAATGCATTTTGAAATTAAAAGCCATTTCCACAGAACTAAGACCAATGAAAAAGTACTTCACTCTTTTTAAACTTGAGCACATCCTTTCTATTATCTTTGCAACTAACTTAGCTCATCAAAATGGCACTAAAGAACAATTGATTCACATCTTACCAGAACTATAAAAAATGTCAAGATGCAAACTCACCATTGCACCAAAGAAAAATGGATATATTTCCCAATCACTTTTTCTTATACGTATCAAACACAAATTTGTTAATATATTTTAATTAGCTCATTTCAACAGGCACTCTTGAGACTGAATTCAAGTAAATTGATGATAAAAATATTTTGAATCAGTATCAGTAAAAGTTAAGTTTGCAAGCAGTTAATATTTTAAGAATGTGCACAAACAGCCAGTACACATGTGTATGACAGATGTTTGGACATAAGCTTGGCATTCTCTACGGACCACCTGATAGTTACATGGCTATTGGTGGTTCATTTTATTAATACATAAAGGTCAATCACTAAGGGAATTATACTCTACCAAAGAGAGTGGAGAATTTATTTTGAATGCAGTTTTGTGGTTGTTACTTAACTGGTAAAGTAGGGAGCATGCTCAAATGTTGTTGCACATTGATTTTTGTGTGCCAAGAAACTGCCTGTTAATCTGTGTCTGTTATTTAAAAAATAAACTAATGATTGTTATTTTCTAATTTAAGGCGAGAAAGAGGCAAGATAACTGATGATGAGCATTAAAGAATTTCAGGGTTGTTGGTTTAGTACATTTTCATAAATTGGTGTAATTTAGTTTTACAAACAATGGACAAAAAGGGAAACAGATGGGGATGCTAGCTAATCATTTGTAGTAGGCTTGTATCATTCTTTTTAATATTACTGTCTTCAAACTTACATAAAGTAGTCTTTCCTAGTACACATGCGTATAATATCCTAAAGAGTATTAAATATATGCAAAGTTGGTTTAAACAAGAATGTTAGCTTTGGCTTTTTGACAAGTAACTTTTCTTTCTTCACTGAAACATCAGACATAAGATTGTGCTCAACAATCCATTTTTTGGTTTGTCATATTTTTGCATTAAAAGCAATATCAGTTAACAAGGCTGTTTGCCCTGTTACGCACAAAGCAAGTAGATGCATCTGACATACAATGAATTTTAGTAGGTTCCTGTATTAATGTAATTATAATGGTTTTAGCTGTTATCATTGCAATATCTTTCATATTGTCTGCTATAATTCAGAAATGGTAGTGAATGGGACTCTGTATTGATATTTTATCTATTTACTAATGAAATTAAGCTTTCGTAATAAGAAATAATGAAGTAGGTTTTGTTGCAGTGTTCAGAAAAGCAAGAATAATTTACTTGATCATTAGTAACTCCAACCAGGCAGAGTTTTGTACATACAGGATTTAACTTTTCATCTTGTAAGTAAAATGTTTAACCATATTCTGAGAATGGGTCCCTTTTTCACTCCCAGTTTATATGTAAGAAAAGTAAAATATTTTACATTGAACTACCTATTTAGCTCATTGTAACATTCTCCTCCTTGATAGAAGGGAGAAGACCTTGTCATCAGAAACACAATACCACTTTATTCATAACATTCCCAATGAATAATTTGTTTCCAATTGATTTGAATGTTCGGCTAATCATTAGCCAGTTATTACTTATAATGCAATAGCACTAGATAGCATTGAGTTTTATGAGTGAAATAAATTGACAGCATAAGAATAACAATGAAAGCAAAAGACATAAACAATGGCAAAATCAGAAAAAGAAATGATACTAAAATATTGATTGTATGTAAATGAACTGGATTTTCTCCTTTCTTTTGTTCTTGTACGGTGATCAAATTACTTGAAGTCTATATTCGATCTTAGAAGATGTATGCAACTTTCTTTACTCATTTAAATCTTCCACGTCTTCCTTCACACAGCATAGTAGAAATGAGTTGTTACATTGGCATTGTTCATTATAAAAGCTACAAGGAATGTGTGGCACAGTGATCCATTCTGGAATACCATAGGAAAGCAATGCTTCACATGTATGATACAAATAGCTTCCTTCTGTGCTGTAAACATCTTTGTTTAGATAATCATAATTTTATATAAATCATTTTTGTTTCTTTATAAACAGGAATAATATCAAAATAGGATTCTGCTTACATGATGCACGTACATTAATCCCTTCTGCCGTTGGATATGGACTTCATACTCCATTATTCTTTCCATCATAATGCATCTATTCATCTCCTTTAGGATTTGTCTCCTTAAGCTTTAGCAGAAAGGTTAGATTATCAAGATTAATTGGGAGAACTGAAGATAACATTCTAATTCATAAAATGTCCAATACATTTTAATTTCGCAGACTGCATGTTCCTTGTAATCACACACATTTTACCATAACGTATAATTGCCTATAAAACCAAACATTGGATTTCATAGTTCAATTTTGTGATGTCTATTACTGCTTGAAGCTGTCGATCAAACTGTGAAAAAGGAGTGACACCTTATTGTGACAAGGAAAAGATGTGAAATCAGTCATTCAGCACTGATAAGTAATGGAAACCCTTGGGCTCATGTCAACAGAATAAAATAGCAAACTTTTTTTTTGTATTTAATACCCAGAGAATTTTGTTAAAAAGTTTAAAGAACTGGAGTTTTAAATGCCATGTCTCTTTAATTTTAGCAGTTGATTTTTTTTAACCTTTTGACAATTGGTCTGTTTGAAGGTCAGATAAACTTGGCTGTTAATGAGTTTATGGACTTTCTACACACATTCATACTTACTTGTAATAATACCAGGAAGAATCTTTACATCTTCCAGGGATCAATTTACCCCACTTAATGGTGTCATGTGACCTTATGTGGAGGGAGGCGATGCCCTAAATCTAGAGTCCCAAATCATGTTCTGGGGACCTGGGTTTGAATCCCACCATAGCAGGTGATGGCATTTGAATTTAATTTTTAAAAATCTGAAATTAAGTGTCTAATGATGACAATGAATCGATTGCCAGAAAAAAAAACAACTGGTTCACTAATGTCCTTTAGGGGTGCCATCTTTACCTGGCCTGCCTATATGTAACTCCAGACCCAAAGCAATGTGGTTGACTCTTAACTGCCCTCTGGGCAATTAGGAATAGTCAATAAATGCTGAACTGGCCAGTGATGCTCTCATCTCGTCAATGATGTTTTTAAAAATACAAAGGAGCACTTACCTCTCCACATCAAAATTATAAAGTATAGATCTGTTTCTATCATGCCTAAACAACATACAGAGTGTTTCACATATCTGAGTTACCAAATTCAGAAATAAGAGAAGTTGATTTATACAGGCATGCGTGAAATGTGACCCACTCTGGAAAGGAAAGATAAAGTTGTATTTGGGGGCTGAACTTCCAACGTTTGGCTTCCTCCATTATTGTAGAAATAGGGAATCCATCTATCCATCACCACAAGTGCTTTGATTCTTTTTCACAGGGGGAAAAAAACACCTTGCAGTTTCTTCCCAGCAAAACAACCTGGTTCCCCCTTCAATCATTATTACTCTCAAGTCACTCGGGTTGTCTGTTGGCAGAATCCAGCACAGAACACATGATAGCTTATTATTCCTCCAATCTTAAATTACAGACAGTTCCCAAAATGTTGCATTCTTATTAAATCTGGGAATTGTTTTCACTGTTCCCTCTATCGAGACATTTGCTCATAACAATTATCTCTCTGTTTTAAGGAAGATAAGCAAAGATCTCCATAATATTCACTTTCTCCTTCTCTTCACTTCCTTATGATCAGAGTACTCTGGCAGACAAATATTATTTCTGAATGTGAATCATTCAAAATGCAATTGATTGCATGTAACCAAATTTGATTGAAACGGTTTGACTTAAATTTCATTTATTTCCATCAGAAATTCACATTTAGACTGTTTAGAGCTAATGTAAAATGTTATACATGGTGGAACATGAAGGGAGCTCAGCACAGTTGTAATGAAGTCAAATACACATCATTGATCCATTGCGATCTCTTTGTGGCTGATGAAAATCCGTTTCATCTTGGCAGATCCAGACGACTTTTTTCAGATTGCTTCTTTGGATGACCAAATAACTCTGTGTCTGGACAGTGTGCTGTAAAACAAACCTTTATTAGTACAAATTGACTGCTACAGATCGCTATGTGGCTGAAGCAGATCACAATGAGATAACTTGTATTAGAGCTGTACTGTAACATAACTTATTTCGTGAGTTGAATTCATAGTTGTACTTCAGAGTTTGTATGAACCATAACATGACAGTAATGAAGACATGCACAGTGTTAACATTTGTTTTTAAGGGTTTCAAATTAAAACTTTAAAATCAATTTAAGGAAGAGCACAATTAGATTATACTTTCTATTTTGGGCATCAAGATCTTGGAATCATTGATTAATTTGAAAGTATGCAGAGAGGGTGGCATAAATAATTCAGAGTTTTTCTTACAAGACAAACTAAGGAAATATAAAAATTAATCAGAATTATAGGACAGGAGAACAACACTTCCATTGTTAAGTCAAAAGCTAACCAACAATTCAGAAGGATTATTTCATTCATCATTGGTAATTTATAGGATATACTTGATCAATGATCTTCTGGTTTATTGGATACATTACCCAAGTTATTTTGAACAATGAAACAGATTAAACCACAAAATGTTTCAATTCTCCAAAACAAGTGAAAAATCTCAGTTTCGAACTGGGTTACAAATGCACATTTTTAAAATCATTCTTAAATTAGAAAATCTGGTTTGACTTCAAAATGATTTCATAAATTAATGTGTATCTGCCAAAATTACAATTTGCAAAAGCATGAACAGATTAGGAATTTATTGACAGCTCTATTATTCTTAATTCCTTGAAAGTTTGGAAGAAAAGCATAATATTTTGACATGATGACATGAATTGTCAATGTGAGCTGCAAAGCACAAGTGGTTTATAACTGTCATCTGAACTCTGAAGTGTTAACTGCAAAATGCTGAAATAATCTTTAGCTTATGATTTATCTCAAGATCATAATAATATCAGTGCCATCAAGCACAATTCAATCAAAGACATCAGGCTTAATTTTTTCTTCTGCAGCAGAGTCTGTTGGTGCACCCAATATACCATGGTCGACATATTACCATGCCCCAAGACTGGCCAGTTAGACTTTCCAATTTCAATATTGTTGTGAGGACACTCCTTGTAATTTTATGCAGGAAGTCAGTCTCATTCAGATGGCAACTTTCATCTCTCTGCTGCACTATTGACCTAAAATCAGAGTTGGAAAGAAGATGAACATATAGCCAGGAAGATCTCCGAGGCTACAAGAATTGTGAAGGAAGGCGAGTAAAAAATACTCAGTAAGATTTTTAGTTGACAATACAAAGAGGTGTGTAGCAAAAGTTTTCATAAAATTTGGGGCACTTTCAAAAAATGATTCAGCCTGTGATTTATACTAGAGGTCAAGCCTTGTTCTAATTTGTAGTTCATCTGCAATGTTTTATTTCATCAATTCACTTGGAGAAAATTTGTAAAACGGGTATATAATATTACACAAAGAAACTACTTGACTTCCCTGCTTTTAGGAAAAGGAAATCAATGGCTTCTTTCAAGTGGCCAACTGAAGAGTAGCATTTCCAAAAGGATGTTATATTGCTAAATGGCATCCCTCCTGGAAAATAACACATCTTATGTTTACAGGTTAGGGCTTACAAGACCTTTATTTCAAATAGGCAAACTAAAATTTATATAAACAATATAACAATTGAAGGAGTTAAAATTAAAGCACAAATTATAAGCAGCTGGGAAGGAAGTCAATTAAAGTTAAAAACCTTGGAGATCATTTAATTTTTATTGCCAGCTGAGAAAAGGGTGATAGTAACCAGTTTTATATCTCACCCGATACTCTTCTTCATCCAGGTGAGATGTGAAACAAGCTACCTATTTACTATTCACTGTTTAATCCCTGCATGATAAAACAAAACAACTTAAACCAGTGAAAGAAAAATAAATTATTTTCAAAATAAAATGAATGGATGTATGACAACCATCCCTTTATCCCATTATTTAGAGTATGCCTTTATATTCAAACTGAATGATCAAGATTGTTGGAAGGTATTGTGATGTCAATACTTGGAAGCAGGGTCCAATCAGTACCAGGAGATGAATAGAGCATTGATCTGGATAGAATATAATGTGGAAAGTCTCTTACTCAGGCTGGTGTTCTGTAGCTGCACTCTCAGTGTTAAACTTGGTGCACCTTGCTGAATTTGAAATATCTTATTTTACTGCTGTGAGTAGGGGGCAGTTAGTAAAGAGAATTTACTAAAGATTGCAGATTTGATTCATCATATGAAATGACCCAATTTTTCTAGGTATAAAAGTTGTGTTTTTGCATGTACCCAGCATATCCATTGCCTCCCCCTTTCAGCCACGACATATAATACTTGCTATAGTGGTTCCCCTCAAGATTTATTCCACTAATAGTATTTTACTTTACAGTTGGACACAAGTAGATAAGCAAGCACTATAGGTCATGTAGCAAAGGTAGATGGGAGTTTAAGACAAAGTCACATTCAGAAGGATGTGTATGGCAGTTGACAAAGAGAAATCAGTCTTCCAGCTAAATAAATGAAACATAAAGCTGGTTTCAAGCTAAAGTTTGGAACATAGACTCAGAAATGCTAATATATGCTATCTAATCATTCTGCAATAATGGAATTCGATTTTGGTGAAAAAATTGATCGCAGAGTAGAAGAAGAAATCCTCTTGAAGAAGTTGCCCTAGATTGAATATACCATGAGAACAGGGAATAGACAATGACCTGATTTTGAGAAACTTGTATTGGAATGGGTCTGATGTGGGTTTTGTTTCAGCAGAATATCTTTACCTGATGTGGCAATACTTATATTGTCCCTGGTAACATAAGAAATTTGAAGAGAATAAGGTGGTATTGAAGGATTCAACAGATATGTATCACAGCTGGCTATTATAAACAATCATTATATTCACAGACACACAAGTATCTGTGCTAGTATTAGGCTATTCTATTCAGCAGAGTAGCATGCTTCTAGTAATGTGTCATGTTTCAAGTTATTCAGGTTAAGTGGAGTCTGTGACCTTTAAACCATCAGGTCACATGTTATGATACAATGATGATATCATGAACATGTCTCTTGAAGGCATACTAAGTAGAATGAGACATAATATGGCAGGATCCTCTAAAATCATTGGAATGGTTATATCACCAGAAATGCATTGCTGATGTGGGCCAGATCAAACCAGAGTCCAGCAAAGATTTCAGAGCAACAATGGGTTAATGTAATGTAATGTAATGGGATAAGAATGTCTAGGATTGCAGCAGAAATACAAGATTGCCCAGAATGCCAAAGGACTTCAGTGCCAAATGACTAGATTCCAGAGATTTGTCATCAGGAGTTGGGAAAAAAGAGTACCCATTATGTCACAAAGTAAACATGGACAGAACATCCATGAATTTTGATGTGCAGAAAATTAACTGGGCTGTGGAAAAATTTCAAACTGTCCTATTGCCAACTATCAGGCAGAGAATGTAAGACTCAAAGTCATGCTAATCTGCATTGCAGACCAGAGCAACATTAAAGGACGTGGTATTCCGAACATAAAAACATACTGAAAGTCAACTTCCTTGAAGGAGTTTTTATACTTATCTGTGACCAATGTTGGATGCATGAGAATAGATTGGAGCTATGGATTGAAAGTATTTGGTGTCCTATGTAAATAATGCAACTTACTAATGGCATTCATATTCCAATCGCATCGAACTGATGCAAACAAGATGTTCATAGTTCAACCTCACAAGTCATTCAAGGAATATGTTCATGCCTGATGGAACAGATGGCTGTTCAAAAAAAGCCTTCGCAAACAGTGGAAACATGCATCCTGCACCACTTAATATTTTGAATGGTTTTATCATGAAACCATAATAATGTATGGTATGCTAACCTTCACCTCAGAACTGGTAGGAGCGAAAGGAAAAAAATAATATAGACCAAGAAAAGAGTAAAACCTAGCTCCACTATGATGAGAGAGAGACCTTGAAGAAACTGGCTCTGTGGACCAATGTTTTAAAATAATCATTGATTGTGGGTGCTATTGGTTAAGCCAGTATATATTGTCCATCCCTAATTGCTTTTAAGGTAGTGGCTTCTTGGACCACTTCAATCCATGTGGTATAGGTACACCCACAGTGTTGTTAAAATGGGACTTCTGGGATTTTTACCCAGCGACAGTGATAGAATGGTCTTATGATTCCAAGTCAGGATGGTGTCTTGACTTGGAGCAGAACTTTCAGGTATTGACATTGCCTTGTATCTTCTGCCCTTGCCCTTCAGGTGGTAGAGTTTACCGATTTGGAAGGAAATACTGGCTGCATTGCTGCAGTGCATCTTGCGGACGGTCCACACTGCTGCCACTGCCCATTGGTGGTAAATGGAGTGAATATTGCAAGTGGTGGATGGGGTGCCAATCAAATCACCTGCTTTGTCCTGGATAGTATTGAGCTTCTTGCTGGAGTTGCAATGATCAGGGTAAGTGGAGATTATTCTAGCAGACTCCTGACTTGTGTTTTGTAGATGATGGACAGATTTTGAGTGGTTAGGAGGTGAGTTACTTTCAGCAGAATTCCCAGCCTCTGGCTTGCTCTTAAACCCACAACACATTTATTAAGTCCTTGTCATTTATTAACACTGTATCTTGTTCATAAGAGGCTCAGTGCTTGTAATGCATTGAATGGCAACAGGCACAGGTAAGATTCTCTCTTATTGGAGGTCATCCTTGCCTGGCACTTGTTGGCATGAACTTTTCTTGGCAGTTATCAGAACAGACCTTAGTGTTATCCAGGTCTTACTGCATCTGGATGTAGACTGCTTACTATCTGTGGATGTTGATTCAGGACATGACATATGATGATAAATTGGAAACTTGCATTCTAAAGTAAAGAGTTTCAATTCTGTGAAGATCACTAGATTTTTTAACAGTCAGACACATAGCATTTCTGCTGATGTTTTTCCTTCTCTGTGGACCTCTGATGCTGATCGCCATGCATGGACCCTCAGGTGCAGCTAAGAGGGAACATTGCCCCCTTCCCTATCCCCAGCATTTGCCAGTTCTGAACCGCCAGACCAAACATATTCCTTACTCGACCTCTGCCAGACCTAATTATTCCCACCTATCCTAAATACAACATCACTTACATTCATTGAACCACGATTAATGCCCTGACTTGGTGTTAATGATAGAGTGGGGGATATGCCAGGCAATGAGATAGTTGTCGTTGCATACAGTTCTGGTGTTGCCAATGGCCCAAAACATGTCCTTCCCAGTCTTGAGTTGCTAGAGCAGTATAAATCTATTCAGCGTGTCGATGGAGTCAGACAATACAATGGAGCATCAAAGTGAAGGTCGGCTTTATTTCCTGAAGGAATGTGATCCTTCTTAGTAATACTGTCATAGGTAGATATATGGCAAAGATGTAAATTGGTAAGGATGCGATTAAGTGTGTTTCTGCCTCTTGTTGGTTCCCTCACCACCTGCCACAGACCCTTGTCTAGCACTTATGTCCTTTAGCTCTGAACAGTTCTCAACACTTTTGGTGAAGAACATCAGTGTCTTCTTCAATTGGTGTTCAAAATGATGGGGGATTAATCAGCCGAGTTTTTCGTCATCAGACGGAAGTTTCCTTGCCCATGTTTGAAATAATGCCATAAGACATCATACAATCCACTATCAGTGTTGAGGATTCCTCGAGCAATCCCTTCTGAATGTTTACAATTGGATCATCATTCTTCAAGTCATTCGCATTGTTGCTGATGTTGGTGTCTGGGACGTTGTCTGTTAGATGTAAATCCAGAATGTCTGTGGCAGGCTGTTGCTTGCGAAGTCTGTGAGAGAGCTCTCCTACTTTTGATATAAGCCGTTAGATATTACTAAGGGGGACTTTGCAGGGCCAACACTGCAAGAACTGTTCTTTTTTCCAATGTCTTGATCCATTCTGGTGGTCTGTTTGTTTTTCTTTCTTTTATTAGATATTTTAGCAGTTAAATACAACTGAGTGCCTTGCTCGGTCATTTCAGAGGGCATTGAAAGCGAACCTTAGACCTGTGGATTTGGACTTTCATGTTGGCCAGACCAGAATTACAATATTTCTTTTCTGAAAGGATATTAGTGAACCTGATAGGTCTTCATGATAATCAGTAATAGTTTAACAGTTTCCTTGAGACTACATTTTTATTCAATTCAAACCTTATTAATTGAATTCAGAATACACATCCATTCTGATGAGATTCAAATCTATTTCTCCAGAACATTAACACATGTTTCTGGAGCACTCCCCAAGCCACTAGTGGCCTCTGTTGGGAGCACTGGAATCAAGTTAGAGATTCTAAGGGAAAAATGGGGAAAAGCTTACAATAATGGCAAGAAGATCAGTTTGAGATTGAAAGAAAGGGATACGGTATACTTACCATCCAAAGCAAGCATTGTTGCCATTCCATGTAGAATGCACAAAGTATTGGCTACAATAAACAACAGAAGAAGGATCCAAAAGTTAAATTATACTGAAGTCACATGATTGGAATTTATTTAAGGCAATAAAAAGTAACATTTAAAAGATTTCGGAAAATAAGTTGAACAGAAAAAGGATGTTAAAAGAACTTTAATACTTTTGGAAGATCAGGGCCCTGAAAATAAACAGAATTTAGAGATTTATTAAGGCTAACGCCACTGATGTTTACTTTTAAAAGAACACAATGTGCAAGGAGACATGCGTTGTGTTTTGGATCTTAGAAGGTGGGAACTATCCATTTGACCTGGAAAGAACTTGAAAAACGTCTCATTGACTGCAGAAGATGAGCAAATCATCTAGAATGTGGGAATGTCATTATAAAATAATGGAAAACTCCAGCAAGTAATATGGAAAGACAATATTGCTACATTGTACAAAATTAAATGCTTGAAAGAAGCCATAAAACACATGTTTGCTAGCTATCTGAATTGGAAGCTTTGTTGAAAGAATATCACTCAGTCTTGCAATAACGCAGATTTTTAAAGCTTATAGACAAAGAAGGCATTGCAATTATGTTCTAATAAATAGTTTTAAGGTATAGAAACATTTTTAAGACAACAGAATTTAAAACAGAATTGATTTAATGCCAGAATAAAAAGTTTGAAGACAGCAAATTATTAACAGTATTGAAGCGCTTCAGATTTAAGCCAGCTTGACTGAAATACATACTAAAAAGAAATGGGAAGATTAATAATATTGACAAAAATGTCAGAGATAGGCCAAAACACAACCCAGGATTGGATACCTTGGAGAAAATAATTCTTGAGATAAAGATTTGCTTCAAAATTCAACAGTAAATTTGAATATGAATGTATTAATACATTATTATATTCAGTAGGTCCTATTTTGGACAATGTCAAAAATCATCAAAGAAGGCACAGGCACTTCTGTAAAAGTTTTAACAGTTTTTCATAATTGCTTCAATCTGAGAGAAAACAAAGCTCTTGAACAAACAAAATTTCGCAAATAAATTCCAGGGAAGTTCATAGGTAATTTCATTAATGATCTCTACAGATTAATGGAAAACTCTAAAATCAGAATTCATAATTGTTCAGACATAATTATTTTAGAATTATTTATCAGTTTTTGTCAGATTTCCAACCGTCCAAGAAAGATTCAAGTGTGGAAAAAGCTACTCTAAAATGTACTTGAAGCAGAAAGCATAATAATACACATGCATTCTATCCAGGAAGGAGAATAACAACCCTCACCCCAGGACAGCAATGGAATCTATTCATTTTATAGGTATAGACATTTTAAACAAGTACGCAAAAAGACAACATTGAAAGCAAGGCAAGTAACAGATATGAGAGTCAGTGTCAACATTGTGGAACAACAAAGCCTGAAAAGCACAAGAAAGGCATAGTACTGAGAAAATGTTTTTCTTAATTTGTTCACAGGATATGGGCATCATAGGCTAAGCCAGCATTTGTTCCATATCTCTGATTGCTTAGAGGCCAGTTAAGAACCCACCATTGCTGTGCGTTTATTCTCACATATAGGCCAAATCAGGCAAAGGCAGCAGGTACCCTTTACTAGAGGAAGTTCATGAATCAGATGTCTTTGTTTACAAAAGGAAACTGATATTTAGGCTCCATTCGGCTTGCTCCCGATTCCAGAATCTTTTACTGAATTCAGATTTCTCCAGTTGCCATTATATGCATATCCCCAGATGGCCTGGCATTCTGAACCGCTAGTTCAGTGACATTATCATTACCATTTTCCCCCATCTTACATTTTTAAAACTTTAGGTTCCTCCCAGAAGATGTGCAAATATAGGATATTTTTTCAGAGCAGTAAAAAGCCAAATGCTTCCTCATCCAAAGAGGAAGTTTGACTCCCCTCTTTTCTGAAAGATTGCCCCCATCATATGATGCCTCCAGAAGAAAAACTTAGCCAACACTTGCTTGGGGAAATCTTATCATCCAACTGAGGTTAATAATTCAAATCACTCATGTTTAACAGAACTTATTTAGAAATTGGCAGTAAACAGCTTATTTTTATAGGATGGCACAGTGGCTCAGTGGTTAGCATTGCTACTTCACATTGCCTGGGAGTCGGGTTTGATTTCAGCCTTAGGTGACTGTGTGAAGTTTACACAATCTCACCATGTCTGTGTGGGCTTCTATCAGATCCTCTGATTTCTTCCCAATGAAATTGGTGGTATAGTGGATAGTGAAGAAGGTTTTCTCAGAGCACAATGGGATCTTTATCAGATGGACTAATAGGCTGAGGAGTGGCAAATGGAGAGTTTAATTTAGATAAATGTGAGGTGTTGCATTTTGGTAAGACAAACCAGGAGAGACTTATACAGTTAATTGTAGAATCTTATGAGAGTTGCTGAACAAGGAGACCTAGGGGTACAAGTACACAGCTCCTTGATAGTGGAGTCACAAGTAGACAGAGTGGTGAAGATGTCATTGGTCAGTGCATTTAGTACAGTAATTGGGTCATTACAGGACATTGGTGAGGCCTATTTTAGAATATTGCATTCAAATCTGGTCTCCCAACTGCAGGAAAGATATTGCTAATCTTGAAAGGGTTCAGAAAATGTTTACAAGGATTTTGCTGGGACTGGAGGGTTTGAGATATAGGGAGTGGCTGAATAGGCTGGGGTTTGTTTCCCTGGAGCATTGAAAGCTGAGGGGAGGAATATAAAATCATGAGGGGCTCAGATAGGGTGAATAGTGAAGGTCTTTTTCCCAGGGTAGGGGAGTCTAAAACTAAAGGGCATAGGTTTAAGGTGAGAGGGGAAATATTAAAAGGGGTCCTGAAGGGTAACTTTTTCATTTCGAGGATGGTATGTGTATGGAATGAGCTGCCAGAGGATGTGGTGGAGACTGGTACAATTACAACATTTAAAAGACATCGAGATAGGCTGTAATTGGCCAGGTCAGACCCCCTCAAAACATTTTAAGAAAGTAGCCCAGACCCTAATTTTACTAGTTGTTTTAAGCAGGTGTAAAGTGGATATTTCAGAAGAGAATTGGCTAATCAAACCACATAGTTTTAAACAAAACAGAATTTATTTACAACGAAACACAAACAAAAGAGGACAGAATACAGAATAACGTAACCTCTCCGAAAACCCAACAGATTATCCGAACTTAATAGTGTTGTTCCAAATACTTGCAACAATCCCCATAAATACCCCTTGGCACAAAAGGAAAAATCAAACACAGGTTCTTACAGGAGAGAAGTCAGAGAGAGAGTACCAGCTTGGATCTGCTTCTTTGGGTCCAGCAGCTTTTTCCACTTTACTGCTGAAAACTGAACCAAACCAAGCCAGACAAAAGCTGAGCTGGGAGAACTGGCCATGCCCCTTCATTGTACAAATTTTGTTTTTAACTTAAAAGCCTTTTGCCTGATGCATTATCTGTTAGCTATTATCAAATTGGCCCTAAAACCTTCAACCTCAGACTTTTCAGAGTCTGTGATGTTTACAACCTGTCTGAAAGAAAAGGCCAGGAGCAGTTTTGTCACAAAGAACATGAATAGGAAGGGTTTAGAGGGATGTGGGCCAAGTGCTAGCAAATGTGACTATCTGGTCGGTGTGGATGAGCTAGACTGAAGTGTCTGTTTCCTTGCTGCATGACTCTATATGCAGTTTAAGTGCAAAATTGTCATGCTAAGTTGTCTGAACTGTCTGGGATGTGTAGGTTGGTGAATTCATCGTGGTAAATGAGGGGTTACAGTGATAGGGTGGGGGCTGGATGTGCATGGGATACTCTTTGGAGGTGCAGACTCAATGGGTCGAATGGCCTCTTCAAGCACTGTAGAGATGATCTGATTCATTTCTATTTGTGGACAATGAACATCTTGTCAATTTTAAACTTGATGCTAAAACAAATGTCACCATCCTTTCTTATCAGATACCAGGACTGAAGTAAGAGAAAGATGAAATGATATGGTTCAGATAATATAACGCCTACTGTTGAGGTTATACTACCAGTGTAATAACATAATAGAGTTGAGAACAGTTGACACTCCCTAAGTTTTGAACCTACATTCATGACTTGCCTTAACATCCTTGTATAGCAGGAAATGTTTGACTAGCTCCTTGAGAACAATTGGTTAAGAAAAACATCTCTGTTGAGCAACCAATCAAAACGCATCTGGTCGAGATTTCAACGAGCTTCCTAACCCCATGACAGAATCCCAGCAGAAGAAAGGATCAAATGAGATGTTGGCATAAAGGGATTATTTTGTACCACCAGCATGAAAATAGTTACAGATTTGACTGGACTGGTGGAAATCTTTTCCATTCCTGTTATCATTGAAGAACATTTCAATCTATTCATAGATAAAGGAGAATTACCACTGTCAGTACAGAGGTAATGCTGAGTGAGCAACAACCTTCCGGCAACAAAACTGAGGACTTGAAAATATTTAGCTCAACAGAAAGACATTCACAGAGAATGAACAAAGATATCTAGTGTAATCAACAAATTGAAGTAAAGAACTTATAAACCTCAACTCAAAGTCTCAACAGTTTGAGAGTAAAGCTTTACTTAAACAAAATGGAAATGGGCTTCTAATAAATCCATGAAAGCCAGACCAATGTTCTTAGCTTCTGAACACGGTCAAAAAGAAGAAATTCCTTGCTTTCATCATCCAATAGCTTGTGAAAAAGAGAAAATCTTTCCAAAGTTTTTTTTAAAAAATGTGCCTGCGTAGCGAAATCCAGGAAACCAGGAGGAAGAAGGTATTTCTTTCCACAGAGATGGAAATGTGTTGCTGGAAAAGCGCAGCAGGTCAGGCAGCATCTAGGGAACAGGAGAATCGACGTTTCGGGCATTAGCCCTTCTTCAGGAATGAGGAAAGTTGGTGCAGCAGGCTAACAGACCAACTGTTGCCTCTACTGGCCATTCATGAGATGAGAAAGTTCCCAAAGTTATGTTAAGGGGCAATTATTTATGTTAGCAGGGAAGGATTCAAGAAGAAAATTAAGGGGAATGAAGGTCCTTCAGATAAGATAATGGACCTACTACCAGGTTTAGCTTGAATGGCATCTTCCTTGAAGGACATCCAAGAGATAAAAGAACCAACGCCATCAGTTTACCTGCAAAAGTCTATCCAATTTTCCAAGTCAGAAGAAATTACCTTCCAGAAAAACTATGCAATCTCCAGAGAGTTAAAACACTAACTACATCTATGTCAGCGGCTGGACTGTAGGAAGTGGTAGTTTAGAGAGATGGAATTATGGTAAATGTAGTGGTTGTGTAGATGACTGTGTTATTGTTAACACTCCCTATCCCCTTCTTGTGGAAAAGGCTTGGAGTGAATGTTGTTTGGAATAAGATGCCCAATCTGATAGTGTCATACAATGTTTGTGTGGTGAATCAGGCAGTTTAGCATGAGACTCTGATGGATACATAAACATGTTAATCAGCAGCAAAAGAATGGTGAGCCTGCTCCATCATTCAATAAGATCATGACTGATCCAACGTTTCCACATTGCAGCCTACTGCCAATAACTTTTCACACCTTTGCTTTTCAATAATATATATGCCTACCTGAAAAAGACCCTGCTTTCATCCTTTTTGAGTTTAGAGTTCCAAAGCCTGACCATCATCTATGTGGAAAAATAATTGTAATTTCTGTCTTAAATGGGTGGCCACTCATTTTTAGACTGTTACCCCAGTTCTAAACTCTGGCAGATGTAATCGTTGCTTGTCAAACCTTTCTTCACAAGACAATCTGTCCATCCCAGATACTGGTCTAGTAAATCTTCTCTGAACTTCTTCCTATCCATTATCACCCATCCTTAAATTAAGAGACTAATGCTGTACACAGCACTCCAGATGTGATCTAGTTCTGTATAACTGAAACATAACCCCTCAACCTTTGTATTCAGTTCCTCTTGCAATAAGCAAGCTATTAGCTTTCCAAACTATTTAGTAGATCTGCATTCAAACCATTAGTAAATCATGCAAGAGAACATCCAAATCACCGTGCAGTCAGAACTTAGCAATCGCTCACCATTTATCCCTTTGTAATGTCCTTATATCTTCTTTAATACTTATGTTCCTAACTATCTTGCGCTATCAGTAAATTTAGCAACCACAGGTTCAGTTATGATTTAAGTCTTTAATATAAATCAGAAAAAGTTTAGGCCTCAACACTAATTCCTGTCATACAACCCTCAATAGAAAGTGTCAACCAGAAAATAATCTAAGTTATTCCCTATACAAGTAGCTCTTATTTTCTCAAACACTTTTGACGTGCTACTTCATCAAACCTCCTCTGCAGCCATCATCGGGGAGGGAAACCTTTATTTTTTCAGCCTCTTCCTCCACTTTTGTCTCCTACTGGTGTTGTCCATGGTGCATGCATACACAGATGCTTCCTGTCGGCCAGCATGGCTGCATCTGTGTGTGCAGGGGTGACATTTTTGGCATTGTAGATAATCACAGCCAGCAGGCAGCATCCAAGGAGCAGGAGAATTGACATTTTGAGGATAAGCCCTTCATCAGGATTCATTCCTAATGAAGGGCTTATGCTCGAAACGTCATTTCTCCTGCTCGGTGGATGCTGCCCGACTGGCTGTGCTTTTCCAGCACCATACTCTTCGACTCTGATCTCCAGCATCTGCAGTCCTCACTTTCTCCATTATAGATAATCACTCCAACTATTTAAATGACTGCATCCTTAAAACTTGCCCTCTGGGCACATGTACTGCCTCTTCTAGTTTCCTGTTTTCTCATTTCCTATCAACGTCAGAATCGGGACCCAGTAAAAAAATCATCAACTCTTAATGTTCATGTTGGTGACCATTGTACTGCTCTATGATCATTAGCTTTCAATCACCTGATTTGTAGTTATCCCAGTGAAATACTGCTGAAAGAACCAAAGTACTGCAAACTCCCCACAAACTGTGTTCAGTTGGACAATGTGGCCTGTTGCATCTTCAAATACAATATTATAGTTGATCACAATGCTATGTAACAATATATTTTTATGTCTGATTAGTACTTCAGAATTATAAGAAAAAAAAATCAGTATCATTTTGCTCAAATGTTGGTATTGATGTTTAAAATGAATTCTAACAATGACTTTTTACTTAAGTGCTCAATAAAGATATTAGTTGTGATTTTGCCAATATTTTTCATAAACGGTTATATTTTAAGCTTGTTTTCTTCACTGCTAAATGCAATTCATATTCCACCTTTAGGTAATTCATCAGTATAGCTTTCCTCTGCTCCTTGATCTTGATAAATATCACTCAACAACTGGCTATGTAGTCTGTTACATCCTTCTTGTATTTTTTCCTTCTTCTAATCTTTCTGTTCCCACCAACCTATTCTTGCACAATCTCTGCAGATGGCTTTGTGAGTTCACTCTGTAAAGGGTCAAAGCTGCAAACCCTGAACCTACCACTCTGCTGTGCTGTACTCTGATCCTGCAACTAGTTCTGCAATCAAGTGATTTTTATGAACAAACATTTGTTTAATTAAAAATAAAAGCTGCTCAGTCATGGAACTAATTGTTTTAACTCCTCCCTTGTGGGAATCTAACAGCCTAAATAGTTTAACTTAAATTCCCTCTTAATTTTCACCCAGCGACCAAATATCTTCAAGGAGGGTTGAAAGCTGGTTTATATGATTATGGGAGTACATAATATAGAACACTTTGTACTTACATTCTTGCACTGCTATAATTAATAAAAGTAACTTTTAAAATAAACAAATTCTTTTGTGAATCATGAAAGTGTATGTAAAGAATAAAGAGAATACTTAAGGAAGAAAACAATATTTGCTTTGTCACACACAAACAGCATTAATTTAAATTCCGAATGCTTTTTCCCTTTTAGCAATGAGACTGGAAGATTTTTTTTACTTTGTCCCTTTTTGACTGCCATCCCTTATGGATGCAGGCCAAAGGATGTTGGTTGTTGAATTCCAATTTTTGAAATAAACCCACAGCATAATCCTTTATGGCGAAATCAAAAATAAGCTTTGTTAACAGAACATTCAAAATGCAGAGAAAAGTTTTGCTCCACACACAAGTGCTCACAAGATTAAGGAGAAAAAGACAGGAGATGAGATATTATAAATGACAAGTTTTGGTAAATCGAGAAGTATGAAAGATTTATTCACATGAATCGCAACTTTCTGGTGGTGAGTGTCTGATAATAGATTTGTCAGTGACCTGGGCCCAATCGCTTTCTTTTCTTTCAGGCAAAGTACAGATTTCTTTCCTGTAGTAACTTGAAGGCATATGTGAGGCAGGGAGGCTTCCAAACAGTTTGGAGTCCTGTTCTCCCTCTGAAGGTCAAACAGCAACTGACTTTGACTCCTGGATTTGTATATATAAGCAATTTAAACCAAGCTCAAATCTTGGTAATGTGAAAAAGATAGGAATCTGAGGTTCTGATGTGTTATCTCGGTGGGATAATCACACATTGTTAAGCTAACAGTGCAACTTTACCTCCCCCCTCAGATCTTTCTTTGAGCGATGATGAAGTGACTGTAAAAACATTATTACCCATATTAATATATTGGATCTCGATGTTTTCCCTTTGTCCAGAGTTAACTGGGCATAGACATCTCCGCTGCAAGCCCATGTTCCAGTACTAGCCCCCTGCTCTTGTGACTCTGCCTACTTTTTCTTTCTCGCTTCTATTTTCTGTGTAGAAAGTTTATCTGCTTGGCTCTTTGCTTTGTAACTTCTTTCCCAACTTCAAAAGCTTGTCAATTTCATCTTTTTTACCTAACACACGCCCCTAATTCTTATTCCTGTGTTTGATCTCCATTTTTATTCCAATAATGTCAGTATTCAAGTGGGGTGAAAGTTGTTATAAATATCAAGATGCTTGAAAATTGAAGATACCGCAATTAGTTTAAATTATTTACAACACACATAAATTCTCTAGGGAGACACATCTGGGTGCAAGCAACAAGTGAAGCAATGCTTGAAAATGGGGTACTTGGATCAGGTCATGTAGACATTATTCTATCCCTTTTTAACAGTTGTACATTCCACCTTTTTTTGTTGGGAAACATCTATTTGTTTTCATTATTCATAACTAAGTGTCAGGGAATTTGAGAACTGAGCAAGTTGGATGAAGCACTTAAGTTTCAAAGATGTAGAAATGAGCTGCTACAGTACTTGTGGTGGGAGAGTCTAATTGTAGCATGATGAACTTACATTGTTAAAACCTGATTATGAAAACCATGAACACTTAGGTATTTGTTTTTCCATTGAGTCTTCCAAGCAATGCATTTATATAATGCTTTTCTTGACCATCTTTGTCTCAAAGCACCTTTCAGCCAAAGAAGTACTTTTGTAATGAAGGAAAAATGGCAGACAAGTTGTGTTCAACAAATAACAATGGAGCAATGATCAAATAACAGGACAATATTAGCTACGACAGTGATATCTCCTTTGCACTTCATTATAGTTCCATGGGATTTTGTACTTCCAGTTGAACAGGCAGATAAGGCCTTGGTTTGAGATTTCATTTAAAAGACAGCACCTCTGATAGTGCAGAATGCCCTCATTGGTGTGTCTGCCTTGATTTTTGTGCTCAGGCACTGGTGCAGGAGTTGAACCTGGAACTGAGCAATTCAGAGGCGTAGTTGTCACAAAAATGAAGTAATGCCCTCAATTATGTGATTGAATGAATCCCTGCAAAGCAGTTCAATGCTCTGTTATATGTCACTCCAATCAGTTCTTCCTATTAATGCAGTTTTTATGTCACAATTATTACACTCCTGTACTATGATTGATCATAAAAATTAGTCTCTTGACTGACCACTTTCCAATCAAGGCATATCAAGTCTAAAAATATTTTTGGGAGGGTAGCATGTTACGTTGGTCAATGATTTCACTGCCTGAAATACAATAAGAATATATTCTAAGATGATTATTCCCACAATTTCAGATCTTACATTGAAAGAATTCCAGCAGGTTGAGTCGATAGATTGAACAGTAATGTAATTTAAAGTGTGAGATTTTGTATGCACACTGCAGGTCCATGAAACCTATTTGTGAATAATTGCTGGGTTACCCTTCAATTACTTTAATGGTCATTTGAAGAGAGACCCATCGGAGAGTTCACAGCTGAAACATTAAAATCAAAGGAACCTAATTATGAACCTAGATTATTCTTAACCTGTGTTCTTTTTGCTTCACTTATATTTGCTTTACAATGAAATAGTAAGATACATATTATCCATTCCAAAAAATACCTTTTGCACATAAATTTATTGAAGTAGGTTCAACACAATGGAAACTGAAATATTAGGTAACAGACAATTGGTTTAACTCACTTTAAAATAACATGCTGGATTACATTATCACTATTAAAGGCAAAAGTAAGTGAGTGCTGTTAATGTTCTATAATATTTCTGTTAATGTTCTAGAATATTTAGCACTAAATCTTTAACCTATTGAATGCCAAAGAACTTAGGAAATGGGAGCAGAAGTAAGCATTTTGGGTCTGCTTTGCCACTTGATAAGATCATAGCTGACCTTCTATTTCAACTGTGCTTCACCACATGGTCCTTGTATCCCTTAATCCTCCTAGAAATCAAAAGTCAGTTAATCTCTGTCTTAATAAACTGAGATCTCAGGTCTCTGGAGTAGAGAATTCCAAAGATTCACAGCCACCTGAGCAAAGGAATTTCTCCTCATTTCAGTCCTGAAATAATTTCACAGAGGCCGGTATCCTGTCATCAAGCCAACCTTTATTTACATTTGTGCAGTACACTGGCTGTGGCCAGCCAGCTCAAAGTCAGTCCCTGAAGTGAGGAGATTCTGAATCTCCTGTTTATTTATTTTTTTTTGCAGGGCAGCTAGTCCAGGGACAGTCCCCGTCAAGGAGGAGAGTCCTTGCACGTACACTCACACTGATCCAACTCTCAATAGGGAAAACACCCGAGTGGCCAGTGACAAGCAGTTCCCTTCACATCAAAGGGCAGTGTGACACTCCAGTCTAATTTTTTTCTTCTTTTTTTTCTTTTTTTTTAACCCCCACACTACCGCCTAACTGCGGTAGTGCTTATTTTTCCCCAGCACCCATTGTGTGTGTGTGTAGGTGTGAGACACAGTGAGAGACACAAGGTGCACAAATCTTTATTCAGTTTCCACCACCAGGAAGATAGGAAAACACCCGGGTGGCCAGTGACAAACACTGCCCTTCACCTCAAAGGGCAGTACTGTGTGATCAAAACAATGAAGGGGAGGGTAGGGACTAAATCAAAATAGAGTTGGAGGGAGAAATAATGCACTCCACTCCCTGCGGCACCCACCTCTCCCTGAACAACTCCAGGGTGTTGGTCGACACCGTGTGCTCCTTCTCCAAGGACACCCGGGCTCTAATGTAACCGCAATCTCCTGTTTATTTTATTTTATTTTTTTTGGCGTAATCTCCTGTTTATTTTTTGTTTTTTTTCTCTTTCGTACCGGGTGCCCAAAGATCTCCTGTTTATTTATTTATTTATTCTTTTGTTTTTTTTTTTGCTTATTTTATCCCCAGCACCCATGGTGTGTGTGTGCAGGTGGGAGACACAGTGAAAGACACAAAGTGCACCAATCTTTATTCAATTTCCACCACCAGGAAGATAGGAAAACACCCGGGTGGCCAGTGACAAACACTGCCCTTCACATCAAAGGGCAAGCACACCTGTTTTTTTTGGAGAAATGATGCACTCCACTCCCTGCGGCGCCCAGCTCTCCCTGAACAACTCCAGGGTGTTGGTCGACGCCGCGTGCTCCTTCTCCAAGGACACCCGGGCTCTAATGTAACCGCAATCTCCTGTTTATTTATTTTTTTTTCCTGTTTTTTTTCTTTTTCTTTTCAAGATAGAGTTGGAGGGGGAATCTCCTGTTTATTTTTCTTTTTTTTTCTTTTTATTGTTTTTTTTTACTTTTTTTAACCCCACACTACTACCTAAGTGCGGTAGTGCTTATTTTATCCCCAGCACTCATGGTGTGTGTGTATGTGTGCAGGTGTGAGACACAGTGAAAGACACAAAGTGCATGAATCTTTATTCAATTTCCACCACCAGGAAGATAGGAAAACACCCGGGTGGCCAGTGACAAACACTGCCCTTCACATCAAAGGGCAGTGCTGTGTGATCAAAACAGTGAGGGGGAGGGTAGGGACTAAATCAAAATAGAGTTGGAGGGAGAAATGATGCACTCCACTCCCTGCGGCACCCACCTCTCCCTGAACAACTCCAGGGTGTTGGTCGACACCGCGTGCTCCTTCTCCAAGGACACCCGGGCTCTAATGTAACCGCAATCTCCTGTTTATTTTTTTTTTTTTTTTGGCGTAATCTCCTGTTTATTTTTTTTTTCTTTTTTTAAATTTTTTTTTAGCACCCATGGTGTGTGTGCAGGTGTGAGACACAGTGGAAGACACAAAGTGCACAAATCTTTATTCAATTTCCACCACCAGGAAGATAGAAAACACCCGGGTGGCCAGTGACAAACACTGCCCTTCACATCAAAGGGCAGTGCTGTGTAATCAAAACAGTGAAGGGGAGGGGAGGGACTAAATCAAAATAGAGTTGGAGGGAGAAATGATGCACTCCACTCCCTGCGGCGCCCACCTCTCCCTGAACAACTCCAGGGTGTTGGTCGACACCGCGTGCTCCTTCTCCAAGGACACCCGGGCTCTAATGTAACCGCAATCTCCTGTTTATTTTTTGTTTTTTTTCTCTTTCGTACCGGGTGCCCAAAGATCTCCTGTTTATTTATTTATTTATTCTTTTGTTTTTTTTTGCTTATTTTATCCCCAGCACCCATGGTGTGTGTGTGCAGGTGGGAGACACAGTGAAAGACACAAAGTGCACCAATCTTTATTCAATTTCCACCACCAGGAAGATAGGAAAACACCCGGGTGGCCAGTGACAAACACTGCCCTTCACATCAAAGGGCAGTGCTGTGTGATCAAAACAGTGAGGGGGAGGGTAGGGACTAAATCAAAATAGAGTTGGAGGGAGAAATGATGCACTCCAATCCCTGCGGCGCCCACCTCTCCCTGAACAACTCCAGGGTGTTGGTCGACACCGCATGCTCCTTCTCCAAGGACACCCGGGCTCTAATGTAACCGCAATCTCCTGTTTACCTCTGTCACCCAGGGCTCCCTGAATGGCTCATGTTAACAACCCAATCAAGAATCTCCTCGTCAATAAGATCCACATGGTTCCAATCAGGTTCTAAATTGTTGTGTTTCATGTTTGGGTCTAACTTTGCTTAGTGTCCTAATGTAATGTTGTTAACATCCATGGAATTTACTGGAAGAACTCTTTACTTACATTTTCATCTACCTGCACTTTTTCAGCACCAGGTTAGAGCTTCTGCTGTCTTCCAGTGCTCTTGATATTATCGTGAGACTCTGACATCATTGCTAAATCATTGTTATGTATGGTTCTGAAGTTAACTCCATTGACTCTACATAAATGGCTGGCCCAGAAATAAGGCCAGTGAGCTTGTATTGTATTTACTCAAAAGCAAGTATCCAACCCTAGGGTAGGGAAACAAAAAAAGTACATAGTGCTATAGATATGATCACCAAGGCCCTATATGATTTTATTTTATCCTTTTAGATCAATCCTGTTGTATTCAGGGCTAACAATTCTTTCCTAATTGCTTGCTGTGGCTACATGTTAAGATTCTGTGATTTATATATGAGACCGAAGTTCTTCTGAATATTAACATTTTCTAGCTTATTATTAAAATGGTTAAAATTTGCCTTTCAATTTTTTTCAACCAAAGTGAATAACTTCACATTTCTTCACATTATATTCCACATTCTTAGTCATTCGGTTAGTCCATACATATTCTAAATGGTTTTCTGCACTACTGTTTACTTTCCCAAATTGCTTTCCCACTAACTTTGTAGCACAAATACATTTGGATATATTACACTATTTTCTGTCTGTTAAATGATCCTCAGTCCCCATTCTAATATATTATCCCCTTCCTGATCCCACAAGCCTTAATGTTGTCTGATAATCTTATTAAATGCTTGTTGAAAATCCATATATACTGTACTTTAATTCTCTCCTGTGACCTGTGCATTTCTGGCTGGCACAGTATTCGTTGACTATCCCTGATTACCCTTGAGAAGATAGTGGTGAGCTACCGTCTTGACCTGCTGCAGTTCATTTGGTGCAGGTACACCCACTGTGCAGTTAGGAAGGCAATTCCAAAATTTTGATCCAGAGAAGGTAAAGGAACAGATTGTATTCACTGGTTCCTTCTTACCTGTTCAGATAGTTACAATTCATCAAACAAAATTAATTTCCCTTTGTTAAACCTATCTAGCCTCTAGCCAATCACATGAAGGTTTCTTGAGATCCCTCTTAACATATTTCTAACATTGGTTCAGCATTGCACACCTCTTCATGTCAGGCTAATGATCCTATAGTTGCTTTTCTTACTTTCTTTTTTGCATTGGGCTCTGCTTACCACCATGTTAAATCAAGAAATTTTAAAATGTCATAAACAACACACCTAGTATTTTTGATATTGTATAATGCAGTTAACATTGAAAGGGTTAACTTCGTAACCCCCCATGTCCCTCATCTTTCCTAATATTTGTCTCTCTCCAGATATATCTGTATGTATTTCCTTTCTCTCTATATTCCTAATCTTTCTGAATAAAGCTCCACCCATCAAGATATAAAAGACTGTTCCTGGGAGCAACTAAATATTTCCCAATAGACCAGCTGTTGTACTCTTAAGTTGAGCTTGAATGTCTCACAGAATGCAATCATATATCTTAGGTGTAGTGGAACTAATTGCTAATTGACATGTAATAAACCTTTATTGGGATTGAGCCTATTTTCTGTCTGAGATGTAACATGGCCATTCCACCCTGCATGCCATCAGCAATATGGCTAATTCCAGTAGGACAGATTGATGGCAAATCTACACAAAGTATTCCAGATGTTTGATCAGAAACTAATATTTGCAGTATGCTGACATTCAACATTACAAAATGATAATAATAATGGGCATTTGAAGGTTTCATTCAGCCTTATGTTATATCTCAGACCAAATTTTATAAAACAATGGGGTGTAGATCATTAATTCCCAATAGCGTGTCAAACACTTTTTAAAATTGATTTTCTATTTAAATATTTGCTTCTCATGAGTTGATTTCCCACTATTTCTGATTTTATCTTTGTGAAGGCCAATACAAAATATTTGTTTCATCTTCCTGTTGTTCCCTAACCTCCCATTATAACTTCTGCTGTCTCTGCCTTAATTTTGCTAATCCAGTCATTTGTCCATACATATAAATGTTTCGTCAATCTGTTTAAATATCTAGTTAGGAGATTCAGATTCTACATCAATTTATTGATCATCCTGTGCTGAATTTGCAACACATCTTCTTGTTCAGGTTTACAACTCTTCTTGGTAACATTATGAGCTTCTTCCTTTAATGCTTTACCTTTCCTTGTTAGAGATGGATGATTTTTCCTGAAGGGAATTAATGTTCATTGAACGTTTTGCATACTGTTCGTCCAAGGAACCTATATTTGAATAACTATTGGTTAGGTTTAATATCAGTTTGTAGGTTTATTACTACAGGCAAAGTTTGAATTGAATTATTGGTCCAATTTAAAGTATTTTGGAACTGAAAAGTTGATTTGGTTGAAGATCATGACCTTAACATGTGAGTGATTAATTGTGAAAATTTGATTTACGTATACTTTCATTTAGCAAAAGTTTAGAATACGTAGATGAAAATAAAATATTTTCCCAAAAGTACCCCTTACAGCTTGAATACTTTCTTGGCCAAGATATCTTAGTGTATCATACCATATGTTTTTGTTATCACACATTCAGCATATTTTATTTTGACAAGGCGCACTTGCTGGAGCTTAGATATAACTAGTATTGTAAACTTAAAGAGAAATCAAAATAGTTTCTGGAAATGACCACCAAAATACAGACGTTTAACTTGTATTTTATCTAAAAGTCAGTTCAATATTCTGCAGGACCACATCATTAAAAAAGTGTTTAAGTAACAAAGCAAATAAAAGATTCTGTTTGTTTGTGTGTTAGGATTCCATACTTTAGAAAAGATATTGAGAGCTTTTGATTGCCTCGGGTTCCATAGCACATTCTCTGAAGAGATCAGTTGCATAGGTTGTTGTGTACTTAATGTTGAATTGGGCTGCAAATATATTTTGCTGATTCAGCATGTTTTTTCTGCCTGTTCAGCTCGATATATGATTAATAGAGAACATCATGTGCTGTGCACCGTCTCCCTATAATGTCTTCGGGTGCCAAACAAAATAATATTCTGTGGCAATGGATGTGATGTAAACCAGTGTTCTGTAATCAGTTTTCTTTTCAGCAACTATGTAAAACCTTATCTTTGTATCAAGCACTGGAAATAATTCTCAATTATCCACTATTAATTTTGTACTTTGTTATATTTATACACATTTTATTGCATACGTGTTATTCACACTTCTATTGTTTCAGACACATTTGACTGTAATTGCTAAATAACAATCTGTTGTGGGTGTACATAGAGCCAACTGCCCTTCCTCTGAATAATGGACCTTAATCCAACTTTTCACTTCCTCCACCAGTGCCACCAGTGCAGTGTCCAAAATCCTAGGACCATGCTCTGTCCCATGTTGTGCCATTCCTGCACAGCTACCAGCACCTGCTCCAACTGTAACACACATCCCCTATAGGAAGTGCAGAGAAGCTTCAAGCAGCACCAAGTCGATAGAATTCGGAGACTCCTACTGAAGCACGCAGCCAAAGAACAGCACGGTTAACACTGGCTTGCCAGAAAAATCATTCAAATGAGCCAAGGATAAAAAATTGGCATGCTGTGTGCATCACATGTGTTAATTCAAGTCCCTGTGCCCATTTTCAGATTTCATCCAATTCCACTCCAAATGTGATGTTCAAAAGGCAAGCTTACAAATATATTTCAGCTTTATTATTATTAAACTGTATCAATGCATGTGAAATGTGTATCAACCGGGAATAATCAAATTTTAAAAACTGAAAATTGCTTTGTAAAGTTTGACAAAGCCATTTACTACTTAGATTGTTATGTATTGGAAATCAGATAGCTTCCCAGTCAGATCTGGAGTCAGGCAGGGCTGACCTCTCTCTCCTGCCTTGTTTGTGTGCTGCATAGAGCCATTTGCCGAGTCCATCAGGATGGATGTGAGCCTGAGAGGGGTGACTATTCCTGGCAGCAGGGGCCTACAAGTTAAGGCCTCTCTGCATGGATGACATCGCTGTTTACTGCTTGGATCTGCTGTCCGTGCACAGACTCATGTGCATATGTGACCAATTTTAACGGGCCTCGGTGGCCAAGGTAAACCGAGGCAAGAGCGAGGCCATGCTCTTCGGGAACTGGGCCGACCAATCCTCGATCCCCTTCACTGTCAGGACTGACCACCTGAAGGTGCTGGGTATTTGGTACAGGGGGACTGGGGTGTGCGCCATGTCTTGGGAGGAGCATATCAGCAAAGTGAAGCAGAAACTGGACAGATGGAAGCTACAGTCACTCTCCATCATGGGAAAAAACCTGGTCATCAGGTGTGAGGCACTGTCATTGCTGTTATATGTGGCACCGGTCTGGCCTATTCCCAGAACCTGTGCCGCTGCAGTCACCCGGGCCATCTTCCATTTTATATGGAGATCAAAGATGGACCAGGTCCGAAGGGACTCGATGTATAAAGATCTGGGCAACCGGGGAAAAAAACACACCCAATGCCACCCTCACCCTGATGGCCACCTTTGTATGTGCCTATGCAGAAGAAGTCTGGAGAGGAATGCAGTGGTGTTTGTCGAGGTTTGTCCCGAGCAGCGTGGTGACGCAGGACTCCATGCTCTACGGTCTGTTCCCCGGGCGCACACTGAGACGAACACCAACTCGGTGAAGGACGCTCTCTGGGTGGTCCGAAACCTGTTGATCTTCCAGCTGAAGGAGTTGACCCAGACTGAGTGTTGCAGACTGGCACATTCCAAGGTCCAGGACTATGTGTTGAGGGACACGCTGAAGCTTGGGGCAGCTGCCGCCAAGGCGCGGTGGGGAAAGACCATCGTGTAACATCTGCCTGCCTAAAGAAGAACAGGGGGCCCGTGCAGTCATTTGGGCTCTGCTGACGCCTCAGCAGAAGAGCTGGATAGTAAATGTACAGACTTGTATATATGAAAATTAAATTTCGAGGTCTGTATGTAAAGCAATGTAATTTGTGCATAAGAATGGCATGACCAATTGTATAGAGATCCAAATAATTTTATGAATAAAGTATATTTTTGAAATAAAAAAAATGTTATGATCAACCTGTTCATAAATAAAATCAATATAAATCATGGCAAAATTCATGGAAAAATCATGCAAGAGGTCTGGTGAGACATATCTCACCATTTGGAACACCTCACTCTGTATTTGCTGAGCAGTGGGGGGATTTTCTTGAGGTAGAGGTGAGGTGCCAATTAAGAGTAATTATTGCTTGTTAAACACCTTGTTAATAGCACAACTCACCTCATTAACATTCACCTTCCTATTTTGCCAAACACATGGAACAATACATCAAGACATCAAGGCAGGTATGTGGGCAAAAACCAGCTTGCCACTGGCTATGCACAGCTCTGATATTACTGAGCACCGTACAGCATCTCAAAGCATGATCGTGGGCACGAGTCGCATGCATACACCATTGGCCATTGACATCGATAGCTGACATTTGCCAACACCCTCGCAATCTTGATGGCACCTCTCTGATCTATTTGCAGGATGTTAGGAAAAACAGGCTATTACAGAGAACACCAGCAACTGACATTGAGAGGCCATTGCAAGGAAAATTTGCATGCAGGGACAGGCACCCAGCTCACTCATTGGACCCTGCTTCTTGCTTGCTTCGTGCCTAACTGCATGCTCACAACATTCAAGCTGTACTGTGCATCAACAGTTCAGCCAGAGCTGAAAGGCTATCAGTACTGATGTATCAACTTGCTATTTTGCACAGACATTGATGCTCAACTTGCTTGTCAGCAGGGCTTTGTCCAGTTTGGGGAACATTTTGCTCTTTGACTCAGTCATCAATCTAATACTTATGGCCTGTGCTGTCTGACTGAGTGTCAAACGTACTTAGATTTATTCAACTAAATGATCATGTTGCAAAGTGAAGGGAGCTGGTCCTCAATCCACTCAAGGGGTGGGCAGTGCTATTCAGGGGTCCCAGTATGGTCAGTCATGGGTACAATCTGCACACAGGCTAGGATTTGGCTGTGGTTAGTCATCTGCTTGTGCCGGGCACAATCGAGGATATGTCCAACTGCAGACTGGGAAATGGGCAGCATTCAGTCCTGCAGTGCCATCATAAGCAACCAGGAAAATTATGTATCGTCAGTCATAAAGCTGCAAAACTAGTGGTCAGGAATCTGATCAGTCATGTCTAAGGCTGTTTGTCAAAGTCAGTATGGGAACTAATATAGTCTGAGTGTTGATTGACACTGATACTCAATGCACAAAAAGGGTTGGGGAAGTCAAGGCTACGCAAGGGTGGAGGTGTGGAATCAGAGACATCTGTAGAGGTGGACACAAGGATGATGGCAAGGAAGTGTATGGGGGTAGGCAGAACAGTAGCAAAGGTTACAGAATGGGTGGTTTTTGGCAGTGACCACCACCATATTCTCCATTGGGAGAGTATAGAGGAGCATCATTAGGGTGTAATGTCAGGGCTAAGGGGCAGGGAGGACTCTTGGAGGCAAAATTCATTGTGATGGCACCCCACATTGAGCAATAGGTGCTGATGGGGTAGTGTGGAATAAAAGGGTAAATGGAGGCTCTAATGTGGTAGTTGGATGTAATTTGAACTTCAAACATCTTGATCTTTTGTGCTAGTTTAGACACTTGCAGACGAATTAACTGAAGAAAAACAATGCAACAGAAACTGCAGGCCATTGCATTTTGTTATATCCCAGCACTTGGTCAACTAGAAAATAATTCGTTGTCACAGTCAATAATTTAACAACTATATACATGTGAGGAAGCCTAGTACAATGCACCTTGGTATGCAATTATTTCCCATTGTACAATAAGGAACTCTCCGAATTACATGATCAATAAATGTTCACTGAAGTCAACCCCCAAGAATTTTTGTTCCAATCATTGCAAAGTCACTGAGTGTACAGTTTTCATATTTAAAAGTAAATGGGCATGATATTAAAGCTTTACTTTTAAGAAGTGAGCAGTGGTTTCATGTTCATTATATGTCTTCATTAATTTGTGTAAGTCCTTGAAACTTTGTTCTCAGAATCACTGAATTATTATGTTGTAGGATGAGGCCATCTGGACTTTTGTATCTACACAGCATTCTGAGCATTTTAAAGTGGTGTTTATCTCCTGCCTTTTCCACATATATCGGCATTTTGTTTTTATTTAAATACTCATCAAATGCTCTCTTGAATGCCTCAATTAAAGGACATGATTTTTGGCCACTCCCTGTGTGAAAATTGTTTTTTCACCTTGCATTTTCTCCTTTTGCAAAACACTTTAAAACTGCGCCCTCTGATTTTTGATCATTTTACAAGCAGAAATAATTTCTCCGTATCTCCTCTATCCAGACTCCACATGATTTTGAAAATTTCTGTCATATTTCCTTTGCCTTCACCTTTCCAAGGAAAGTAGTCTCAACCTCTTCATTCTGTCATAATAACTAAAGTTTTCCATCTCTGAAACATTTGCGTAAATCTCTTCTGCACTTTCTGCCAGCATTCACATCCTTCCTATAGCGTGGCACTTAATCTTTATATAAATTCACCATAACCTCCCTACTGTTGGACTATATACCTCTATTAAGCCTATAATACTTAATGTTTTATTAACAGTTCTCTCGACCTGTCCTGTCATAATTATTTGCTCATGGATACATGCACATGGGTCTTTCTACTCCTGACACTCTTAGAATAGGACTGTTTATTTCACATTATCTCTCCATGTTCTTTGTGCTAAAGTTTATCTCATCACTCTTCTCTGCATTGGATTTCATCTGCCACCAACGTGCCAAAGTGCTTTTGAAGTTCTACAGTGACCTCCTCATAGTTTACATGTTTCTAAGTATTGTAGCATCCTCAAATTTTGAAATTGTCCTCTGCACACCAAAATCTAGATTATTAATATACAGTACGTCAGGAAAAGTGAGAGTTCCCTGGGAATTACACTACAAACTTTCCTGAAAACTGTTACCCCTGATTCTATCACACCAAGTGGGTATCCATGTTATTACAGTTCCCTTTATTCCATGCCTACAATATCCCTCACAGGTCTGTTGTGTGGCATTGTATCAAAAGCCTTCTTGAAACCCATGTTCACATCAACACCATTTCCCTCATCAATGTGCTCTGTTACCTTTTCAAAAGCCTTCAGCAAGTCAGTTTACATAATGTTCCTTTAACCCTTATTCCTTCCAAAACATCCCACATTTTCCCATGTGACTATTACCTCTATCCTAAATAATTGTTTGTAGCAATTACCTCACCACCAAAGTTAAACTAACTGTCTGTCATTGCTGGGCTCATCTTTATAATCTTTTTTAAGCAAATATTCTCAAAATATCTGATGCTCTTGCAATCAATGGATTTTCGTGATCCTTGTATCTCAGTCCTAATAGTTACTCTGTTTTTAAAAGTCTATTAATTGTTTGTAATATGATTTTAATCAATCTTTTTACTTCTACAGCATTTATGCATTTAAAGGGAAAGATGCGGGGAGAACTCAATCCAGTTTTGAAAGGAATCAACTGGAGTCATTTCCTGACATTCATTTTTTCCCATACTTTAAGTGAGGGATTGTAGTGTTGTGGAGAATTGCAGCTTCCGACTTTGCACCAGGATAATATTGATATGCCTGTTACAACTTGTTCACTTCTCAGTAATAGTCCATATTCATACTTCAACGTGTAGTTTATCTACAATCATACTTTAAAAAAACACTCATTTTCATTTGCGTAGTTCAGTTTGTCTTGCTAATTCTTAAGGAAACCCATTGATTATGATATTTCTGCTCGGTTTATTATAATGTTCATGAACAAAGCTCTGGGAAAGTATGCGAAAGTGTAACTTAGATACAGCCATGGTATCATGGTGAACCACGAATTTACAAGATGGAGGAATGCTGACTCTAATCTGCATATTTTTGGTACAATGTAATGATTTGGATTTCATTTCAAAATCATTGTACTTGGTTAAAAGCATTTACTGAATAATTATGCTTATGGGTCAATTATTTAAATTTATTAACCTTTCAAATAAGGTTGTTACTAATTCCATGGAATATTATCTGAAAGCACAACTTGCACATTATGTGATAACTATTAGGAAATCAATGGATTTCAAATTTTAAATTATTTGTTACAGCCTATCCTTTGTCATAAGTTCAGTAAAAACTCCTTGAGGAATTAGTGATCAAAAAGCATAAATCTCACTATCAAAAAAAGGCACTGAATTTTTAAAAAAATTAACTCAGACATGATGGGCAGCAGGAAAAATGGTTTTACTTGTGGAAAGACTTTAAGGGTATAATTCATTACATTTTCTAAAGGAATAGGGAAAAAATATAATGTCAAAAATAAAATTGGTGTTAATTTATTGTAAATACATGAAAAACAATATTTTTCCTGTTTGTCCTCGGTAGTTTAATAGAAGATACCATGTGAACAATAGAATAAAATAAACTTGCTATATTTTGCCTGTAGAGTGAGAACGCCATTGCACAAGAACTATCTGCTACAAATTTTCAATTCTTGAAATTTAATTTCAGCAATGATTCAGAAAGATCAATTTCACGACAATGTCACTGCTGTGCTTTGGTAGTTTGTCTTTTCTGATCATTGAACCTGCATCACTACTTTGAAAAAAAGTTTGTATTCTAAGTCTAATTTTTGCACACAATTATCACATTAATAATTATTGTACTTGAAGTACATAATAGCAGTCTATCTTTTAATATTTGATGCATTTTGGCCTGGTCATATTGCAATTCATGTTAATTAATCAAATTTCTTTATCTTTTATAGTAACAGTGATATTACATTGGACCACATACTTAACAAAGGTATGTATCTGGAATGTGTTTTTCTAATGCTTTGTTTTGTTTTTCATTACAGTTATTGCTAAAATATTTCCTATTTTATAATCAGAGTTGTGCAAGGAAATTCACTTCAGGTCACAGCACAACTTAATTTTCAATTTTTGTACCGTGCTACATATCGTAATCATGAAGAAACTGCATTCTAAGGCAATTCCTTTACAACTACATATTTTACAAAATGACTCTGTATGAAAATTCAAATATATTAGGGTTTTGTAAACTTTACAATGAAGACCAACAAGCTTTCATTAAAATAGAAAATTCATTATTTTCATGCAGGTACTTCTTTTGATGTCACTGCTGATTATGAAAAGTTACTTTTCAGATTTCACAATAGAATTTGCTGAATGAGGACAGATCTGTCACATTATGACAGATTTTTGCATAGACTATGCTTTGACTTTTTTAAAAAATCTGTTGACTCAATTGAAAAGTGACAGGGCAATATTTAACCTGAATAGAGGCATGTTGACTCCTCTTATTAAAAGTGACAGTTAAGGACATTTCTTTCTTTGTTTTCATTGATGTACACAGACAACTGTGCTCCACTAACTAGTACGTAAGTCTAACAAACACACAGTCAGATGACTTTTCTAAAACAATTTTATAAACAATTTCTTTTGAGAGCCTCTTGCCGGTTTAATGTAATGAGGCAACATTTCTTTTTAAGTATCAAGTTTTTTTCCCCCCTGGGTTGGGCTTTAGTAGATGAGCTTCAACTGACTCACTAATCTTCCAGGGGTCAGGAATGACAAGCCCTGAGGCTCTTAGTTTTGCATGTCCTATTTTCCACAAGTAATTGTTGACGATCTCATTTCATTCTGAGACGACCACTTGAAAAGCTTTGAATTTACAAATCTCATTTCAAATTTTTTTTCCTGGTACAGCTAATCTTCATTTTTTATATTATGTGATTTACTAGTCCAGTTCCACATTGCCATCCCAATTAGTATTCCTTTAAAGAAAATACAGCACCTTTTATTATTTGACATATAAAAAAAATCACAGGAGTGTCTGAGGCAAATTAAAAGTAAATTATCCTTCACAAACCATTTCCTTCTGTTTTCTGATTACCCAGTACTTTGTTACCAGAAGGCATTAAGAATAATTTCAGTGGTGGACATAGCCATTCTTCTCTGTAGCAAGGTGAAAATAATTTTATTTTCATCACCTTTTTCTGTGATGGATTTACTTGAAAAAAATAATGACAGGCTTCCTCACAGCAGCTGACAATCCTGATGTTGTGAGTGGGCAGACTGAACAGACCAGAGAGGTACCTCTGTACCTATTATGGCAAAAATCGATAATGCACTATCTAAATTGCACCTCCCATAGGAGCAGAACAAATCCAGAAGGGGGAAGTCATCATTCTCTGTGAAAGCTCCCGCAAATTCAACCAGCACAATTATGAACAGATTTTCAGAAAAAGAAAACTCATCCACCATAAAATTAATTGTGCACTCAGATGCTGTGAAGTGTGCAAAAACACATGTGCCTGATTCCTAGGGAAAAAAATATCATGAGCAACTTTAGCTGCAAGTTATTCTATGCCTTGTAAAATCTACAACATACAATTCTAAAAACTACTGTTTTGTAGGAGTGGAGTAAATGACCAATATTTTATACCATGAAATAACTCAAAAAGCATCAAAATGGTGTTATGATTTTTGCTTCGTGAGTCTGTAATTACGGTTGAACAAATACCCTCAACCTTCAGCATCCATTTCTGTTATACAAAAAAAATCAGAAGATTTACCAGGAAAATAAAAAGCATGTGTGTGTGTCTGCATATATTAAATTTAAATTTCTTAAGATTATAAAAAAACTGCATTGATGATTATTGGCAGTGAGTAAAACTCCGTGTGACATAACACACTGTAGATCGGAAGGGGCATCAGACAAGGTGTCATCCATCAAGCAGCTGCCACCAGCTGGATATTGGCGATCTGTTTCCGCTTGCAGTAGTTATCCTACTGAAGGAAAATCTCTAAACAAGGCTGTGAATTGGTTTTCATGCTTGCATTGACAGATTGGAAAAGCAGTTTGTTCTACCAAATTTAACAATGATATATCATTATCACAACTTTGGGAGAAATCTATAAAATCAATAAGTTTGTAGCCTAACTAGGATTTGTATTGCTTACATGCTGAGCTTCTGTCAAAGTAAGAGTGTATAGATTGAGTCACAGGCAGATCAATGGCATTTGTGGACACTAAGCTCAATAACAACCCTTCTGAAAAGAAATAGATGTAAAAAGCAAATTTACTAGGAAAAAAGCTAATATCCTTTCTGTTTGTAGCTGAAGCACTTTTCTGCCGCTATTGGCGCTGGCAGCTTTAATGCTTGCATGGTATGTGCTTGCCATGCCGAGTGCTACTGCTGTTTTAGATTCTTGCACCGTGTGTACAGTTGAATGCTCCCATTTGCAGGGCTTGTAGGAAACTGGCCAAGAGAAAAAAGAGCCTTTATTGTAAATTGAATAAAAACCTCAATCACTGCTGTTGCTCAAGAAACGAGGCAGCTTTTATTTACTTTGTACTGGCATGGATTGCTAATGGAGAAAAATAAAGACACGTAATTAAATAGTTTAATGAATTTGTATGTCTTTTGTTTGAGTGAGACGTGGAATGTGTGCGGCTGTAGGGCTACACAAAGAGCTTGGCTGGTACTAAGTAATGTGGAAATTCATTCTTTGAATGATACTAAAGGTTTTTATACTTCATTATCACAGCATGTGAAATTGCTTGTAGTAAATGATTTGGATTTTTTCTTTGATTAAACAAAAGATCCATTCAGTCCATAGATTGTATTTTTCTGTATTCAGGAGACAATAAATCAGGATTTTATAAAGGTGCCATGACTATGAATGTTAGAATTGTAGTTTCTTTAAACCTTCCAGAGAGAATACTGTTTATCTTCAATATCATAAATATGGATTATTTATACTTTTTGTTCTTAGCTGGATTATTTCATTGGCTCTGAGATTTGCCTTATTTTACTCTATCTTGAACAAAGTCTTTGGATATCTGAGGAAAATTTTTAAAATGACCCATGGGTTTTTAAATGATCAAGCTAATTTACTGTCAGAGAAGTGTTTATCTTGAACTCATCCTGTTGGTTTGGGTCCTTTGCATTGCATTCAACAATATTATCACTATTTGGGCCCACTGATTGGCTTGGAGTCATTTTGTCCTAGCTGTATTATCTGACCTGCATCTTATAATTAGTGAATAACTTTATGTCCAGACCTTATAGAACAGACCTAAAAATATTCCAATGAAACTTGAAGTAAATAAACTCCTGTTTGGGAAAAGTTTACTTACTCCCCCTTATGCCACTGATGGAGACACAACTCATCATGAGTACTGACAGTGTGCAGAATCCCCTGGTTCTGAGGGGACAAGTTAAAGGCAGAGTTAGGTGGAGTTTCGGAGAATTGCATATTAGGTCAGCAGCCTGATGGACTCCGAGCAATCTTCGCGACGCTTGACAACAACCTCCATCCCACTCATACCTTAGGGCACATTAACATGAGAAAATACAGCCAACTCTGTCAGTGTGGCTGCCAGCCTTCCAAGGGCCTACAAGTCTTCTTATTGTACCTGCATTCTGCTGCCCGTATTTGGGTAGTGGACCTGGCGTAGCCTCTTATTTGTGCATCTCTGCGAAAATCTCCAAGGCTTGAGTGATTCAGTAGGCCCTGATCTTTGATTGTTTTTAAAGTATACAAGATTTATGCTATAACATCAATATACAATTTAGGGTGTAGGTTTGCTCGCTGAGCTGTAGGTTTGATATCCAGACGTTTCATTACCTGGCTAGGTAACATCATCAATGGTGACCTCCAAGTGAAGCGAAGCTGTTGTCTCCTGCTTTCTATTTATATCTTTCTCCTGGATGGGGTTCCTGAGGTTTGTGGTGATTTCATTTCCTGTTCGTTTTCTGAGGGGTTGATAGATGGCATCTAGATCACCACCCACTTCACTTTCAACAACATAGTCTACAAACAAACCAACGGCACACCCATGAGATCTCCGCTATCAGGATTCATAGCAGAAGCAGTAATGCAAAGACTAGAACAAACATGATTGAAACTTTATTGCTGGAACAGCACAGCAGGTCAGGCAGCATCCAGGGAACAGGAGATTCGACGTTTTTAACATCATCAGCAACACCCTCACAGGCATAAAGTTCACCAAGGAGGAAGAAACCCACAACAAACTTGCATTCCTGGACGTCACAGTAGAAAGAAAGGACAACGGAGAACGACAAACCTGTGTATACAGAAAACCGACAAACCCTGACAAAATACTTAACTACACCAGCAACCATCCCAATACACACAAACGAAGCTGTATCAGAACACTATTCCAACGAGCCACCACACACTGCAGCACAGATGAACTATACAAAACAGAGGAGAACCACCTATACAACGTATTCA
>NC_057726.1:23954444-24016315 GCF_004010195.1 Chiloscyllium plagiosum
TGTTTATGACGTTGTGGTTGGAGTGCCAGGCCACTAGGAATTCTCTGGCATGTCTATGCTTAGCCTGTTCCAGGATAGATGTGTTGTCCCAACCCCAGGAACCCCATCCAGGAGAAAGATATAAATAGAAAGCAGGAGACAACAGCTTCGCTTCACTTGGAGGTCGCCACTGATGATGTTACCTAGCCAGGTAATGAAACGTCTGGATATCAAACCTACAGCTCAGCGAGCAAACCTACACTCAACCTGAGCTACAAACCTTCACAAACCTTGCAAAATATACAATTTCCCATGCATCATACCTTAGTATGTGAATTCACTTTCACCCATTTTCAATCAGGAGCCGTGAAATTGACAATTAAATTAAAATGAACAACTGCACATACAGTAAGTCTAAACTAAAACAGAAATTGCTGAAAAAACTCAGCAGGTTTGGCAGCGTCCATGGAGAGAAAGCAGAGTTAATAGTTTGAGTTCAGCGTCCCTTCTTCAAAACTGCCATTTATCAGACCTTGAAACCTGGCTTGAAAGATTAATGCTGCTTTCTCTCCACAGATGCTGCCAGACCTACTGAGTTTCTCCAGCACTTTCAGTTTTTGTTTATAAAATTGACCATATTTGCTTCATCAATGAAGGGGGTGACCTCATACTGGCTCATATAACTCTTGCCAATTTATCTTCTTACATGAAAAATCCAATATAGTCAGCGACACCAAAGTCTCCTTAGCAAGTGGTTTCGCATTGGGTTGGATTTCACGATTTTCACAGGGTGAGAGAATCAATTTGCAAAATGAGTGGTCTGTCCATTCCCATTCCCATCCCCACCTCTGTGAGGCAGTTCAAGTATTGGAAGGCTAAATAGCAGCCACCTGATGGAAAAAACAGACAGTGTGTGATGGGAGCTTCGAGCCCACTTGGGAATCTCAGATGGGACATCATGAAGGAGAGGATTTATGCTATGAACAAGACGTCATTCACAACCAACAACTAAAAAACCCCTTCTCTGCTCAATGTATCGCTATTTCCAATAACACATACAAAGCAATGAATTAATGAAGTCAATTAACGTATAAACTGTACCACTTTCATCAGACCTGCTGCAACTACATGCAGCCATAGTCTCATTTGAACACCTTTATTTCCACCCTTTGTGCTGACTCCTCATATTTGACACAAACCACACTCAAACATTTTCATACAATTGTTACAATTGATATCCTGTTAATTGGTTATTTCTAAACGTTTAACAGTTTCCAAACTCTATCATATCAGAGGCAGGGGTGATATTGCCAATTGCTGACCCAGTGTTTTTGCATGTTATTTTCTGTATGTGATGATAGTGGAGGAATTTGTAGCCATATAACCCAGCTCTTTCTGTCCAGTGGCAAAGAACTGTCATTAGTAAAGATAAATGACTGTCTCTGAAAACACAAAGGATCAGGTCAGTTATTAGCTTCTACCTGCAGATGGGTTGAGATCACAGCCCACCACAGGCAAACAATATGCTAGTGTAAAGATTGTCTTACTGTATCAGGGAAAATGTGTAGCTTGCACAGCTTTTTGTAAACAGCAAGCTAATATAAGTATGTAGTAACACATAAAGGCCAGCCACCTTTGTGTGCCATCTATTTCTTTTTGTATATGATGAGACCTTTTTTAATCTATGTTTTACTCCAAACTCATACCTTACTATCCTTTAATAAATCAAGAATTGATCCAAGTCCCTAGTGACTACTTCGATGGAGTCAGTATTTACTGCATTAGTTGGCAGTCTATTTCACAAGATAATGTGTCTAACCAAAGTTATTTTGTTGCAAAGTCATAAATGGAGCTTTCTCAATTTTATTCACATCACCTGCTTCTGCTATTTCAATTGCGTACAAAATGCTTCTCCACTTCCATTTTGTTTCTTTAGCTGTGTGAGTGAAGATATTTTCAAAAATAATTTAGCTGCTAAGAATTTCCTCAAAGTCTCCATCACTCAGGTATAAAGCATACAATCTCTTGTTGCTCTCCTTGGAATCATTTTCTGTACCGCTATATGTTGTGTTGTGGCTGCACTTGCAGGCAATATTTCATCTGTTCTTACAAATACTTTACAAAGCACAATTAATGGGGATTCACCATACTCTTGAAATAGTCCTGATCAAATTTGCAGATTGCATTTTATTTGATTGACTGTGCTAAAGCTATCTCTTCTCATTCTTCTTGACTTAACTACAAACTCCAAAACAGTTAACTACATTGTCCACCTCCAACAGTTCCCCCATTTTCCAGGTGGGTGTCGTTGCCTTTGTCTGGTTCCATTCTTAAATGTTCAAGCCAGGGGATCACTCCAATGACTTTGCTATCCGCTCATGTTCCACAACTTCTAGAGCTCCCAAGAATCTATCCTTGGTCCCTATTATTATTCTCATCTACATACTCTCTATCTCTTAGTTCTTTCTGGTATCATGCAAAAACACAACATTAGGGTCCATATGTATAGTGATGACCCTCGGCTCTGTCTTATAATATCTTTTCTTCATCCCTCCTGGTTTGGATCGCTGCTTGTTCAATGTTCAGTATTGAATGAATTGCGATGTATTAATAACTAGAATTAATTAAAATTAAATTTTGGGATGATGGAAACCATTGTCTTTGCATGTCAACATAATTTCCATTCTCTGGCATCCATTTTTATAAGAAGACCATAAGTAATTGGAAAAAGAGTAGGCCATTCAGCCCCTCAAGCCTGCTTCATGGTTCAATAGAATCATAGCTGACCTTGCATTCCTCACTTCCACTTGCCTGCATTTTCCCTGTAACACTTGATGCCTCTACTAGTCCAGAATCTGTCTACTGAAGCTTTTTATACACATGAGAATTCTGCTCCCACAGTTGTCTGTGACAAAGCGTTCGAAAGATTATCAACCCTCTGAGAGAAGAAATTCCTCCTCATCTCAGTCTTAAGTTGATGTCCTTTTGTTTTGAGTCTATACCCTCTGATCCTAGACTCTCCTATCCTCTCAGCATTTACTCTGTAAAGCCCCTTACAAATCTTTACCTTTGTGGCTGCTGAAGCTGAGTCAGATTGTTAGCGATCTTGATATCATATATGTTTTGAAGATCAGATTCTGACCTCCATCACCAAGAATGCCTAACCATACACCTGTCACATCATTCCATTTTAATTCAGCTTCAGTTCATATATTGCTGAAACCCATCCAAGCTTTTGCTACTATAAAACATTTAAAACATCAGTTTCTAATCTGTGGCATTTTATATATGTTAGTGCTCATTCAAATCTCTACTGCCTGTAACTTAACTCTCAGTAAAACCTGTTGACTGATCACCCTCATACTCATTAGTCTACACTAGCTCTTGTTATGGCAATGTTTCAATTTTAACATTCCTCTCATCCTTGTTCTCAAATTCCTCCTATCTCTGCAGTCTCCTCTATGGTACAACAAAATTTCTGTGGTCTTCCAATTTTGCCATTTTGCATATCCCAATAGTGTTGGGTCCAGTGCTGTTAGCTATGTGGCCCTGAACTTTGAAATTCCTTCTGGGTATAGTTGCCTTAGTCTGGTTCCATTCTCATCTACTCAATCAAAGCCTGGGGATCACCTCAAAAGGTCTCCACCTTTTTATGTCACTCAAATCCTTTAAGATACTTCTCAAAACCTGCCTCTTTGACCTCAATATTTGACAACTATCCTGATGTCTCTTTATGTGACTCAGTAATAATTCTGAATCAACTTAAGGAGATTTTCTATGGTATAGGTGCTACATGAATATAAATTGTTGTTACTCATGCAGTGAGATGTTATTTGCCTTCATAATTTGTTATAAATTGTATCGATGCTTTAAGTGTCTGGTCATCTGTTACATTCATATCTTTGCCTATTTTATATTGTTCCCTTAACTTTGGAATTGTATTTGACTTTATTTTGGCTCAGTATTCCTGACTGAGATGCTCAGCACAAATGTTGAAAGAAGATGTGCAGGAACAACCAAATGATAACTCTGTCGATGACTCTTTCCTCCTTCCCTGAACCTGATGTGAAGTATCCCAGCAATGCTGTAATTGGGAATTGAACAATGAGAATTATTGTGCTTACAAACATATGCTGACTTTCAAAAATGCTGCATCAAATTCAGTTAATTTTAATGAATTGATATTTAGCAATGTTACACTATGCTGGTGCGGCTCAAGTAATACTTTCAAACAAATGTATGGATTATATGCTAAACATATTAAATGGTCTATTATTATACATTTATATACCACGCCAAGGGTCTCTGGACCCAAAATGCTAATTCTGATTTTTCTCCACTGATGCTGCTCGACCTGCTAGACTTTTCCAGTAATTTCTGATTTCCAGCATCCATAGTTCTTTCAGTTTTTATTTGGTATGTTATTCATGTTAGCCATTGCAGATGTTTGCCAATGAAGCAGGAATTGGTCTGTTAGCCATAATCTTTGTGGCTTGCCTTATTATTTTTGTTGGTTTTATGTATGTGTAATGATCTTGCCATTTAAGGAAAGAAAAGTTAAAACAGGCTGCAAGATATAGCAAGATTCAGCAAGATCAAGTTTAAAGTTTCAATTCCTGATCAAATCTTACATAAAAAGGTTTTCTTTAAAAATTTCATACCGAACACAATATTTTAATTTAGTAAAATATCTCTGAAGATTCAACACTAATTTAATTTCAGTTCATTCTGAAAACCTTCACTTAATAACTATATGTAATTAAAAATGATCATATGCAAATTACCAGAAAATCAATATTTTCTTCTGCCTTAAAACTTGAACTCTGAAATTTAATAGTCGCTTAGTAATTAGTCTTCAACTAAGGAACATGAGCAGGCACAATCACATGCATGGAGGTGGAATTTCCCAAATTAATTTCATGAATGTTAAACTATTTTAGCCATTTTTGAAATTGAAGTATTATTCATCTGGCTCAATTCATAATGTTTTCTAGAATTCCTTGTTGGTTCTGCCCATCTTTTTAAAACAAGAAACAACAAAAAAAAGTATAATCTAAAATAATAAAACCATTATCAGGTAATTTAGGACATTTGGCAGCACATGTCTACCTTCTGCTGAGCAGCATTGAAACACCGTGAAAGTGACTGGTCTTATTGATTATGCTGGCCACAGAGACCCTCACCTCTGCCACTTAAGTGGGCAGAAAACCCAAATTGACCAATAATAAAGTGTTGGAGGTTGTATTAGCTGGCTCCTGGGGACTGCTGCACCAGAAGGGAGATCTGTCAATTATGCTTGTTGGACGGACTCTAACTGTGCATGCTGAAACAACTGCAGAGATTGGGGAAACCAATGCAACTGTATCAGTTTGTGCATTGAAAGGACCTTAAATTAAAATTGACAGCTGATAACACTGAAATGACCTAATAAAGTGGTCTATTTACATATTCATTGTTTGGTAAGTAAGACAATTATACACATAGCTCAGATTTACCATAGCATAGGTGTTTCTGTTGCTTAACAGTTTTAGTAATTTATTACTATACTGAGTATATCTGAGACATTGCTTTTAAAATGAAAATACAACACTTCCTTTTGATCAGTAAATCACTTTGCTTAAACCAAAGTGAAACAAAGTTGACCTCCAGTGTGAAAATCTGAGGTAACTGAAGAAAACTATAGAAAATAGAATATGAATCTAAAAATTTGACAGAAACATATAAATGCATTTTCTTGAGATGAAAATCCTGAAAATGCCAAGTTTGGTGAAACAGGGAAACTTAGAAACTTTGGAACAAGTTGCTGTGAGTGAAATTGAAGTCTTCGCAAAAGAAGGGGGCAAGTGTTAATTAAGTTTTTGCTTTGGATTTGTTGCTGACACATTTTTCTTTGATAGCAACTTTATAGCTCTTCTAAAGTATACTTTGCTTCTAGCATCTTGAAGAATTCAGTGCCTTGAAGAAGAATAATGAACACAAACTAGTAAGTGTGATGCTTCTCTTGTTAAAATTCTACATAAAGAATTACTGAATTACTCCCCTGATATCTCAATAGTTATTTATACTGTGTAATTTGTTACTGAAGAAACAAAAAGGTTTATATTTAATTGTTCAATATTATTTAGCAACCACGAATGACTCTCCTAAGCTGCTTCTTATAATAACTAATTTACTACCATACAACTTAAGCCATACTATTTTAAAATCCAGAATACACATATTCATTCATGAATAAGACGGACAAAAATAATAAAAAGTACTTGTTGGCTGCAAGTCATAGAGTCATAGAGATGTACAGCACGGAAACAGACCCTTCGGTCCAACTCGTCCATACCGACCAGATATCCCAACCCAATCTAGTCCCACCTGCCTGCACCTAGCCCATATCCCTCCAAACCCTTCCTATTCATATACCCAACCAGATGCCTTTTAAATGTTGCAATTGTACTAGCCTCCACCACTTCCTCTGGCAGCTGATTCCATACACGTACCACTCTGTGTGAAAACGTTGCCCCTTAGGTCACTTTTATATCTTTCTCCTCTCACCGTAAACCTATGCCCTCTAGTTCTGGACTCCCCCACCCCAGTACTATGGATGGAAGAAATCGATGGGAAAAAACAAATTCTGTGGACCAAATTTCAGACCGCCAGGGTGCAGACTTATTTTTTGCAGTTCTTTTGATTTTAGCAATGATGACATGATGTTATCTGCTGGCTGATTGGTTCACACAATGTATTTTCGTGAATTGAAATTCTATCTTCATAGTCTGTGGTGTTCTTTTACTCACAAAGAGAAATGATGAGAGATGCTACTTGTTTGCAGGCCTCTGGATGTCTCTGAGACCACTGCACTCATAGGTCTTTAACAAACTGGATTAACCTGAAAACTGTTGTGAGGCAGTTTCTCTTTAACTCAAATACATTTGGTGCCACGCTGCCTTGAGGTATCTACATAACTGTTCCATAAAAGTAAAAATCAAATGACACCAGGTTATAGTCCAAAAGGTTTATTTGAAATTGAAAGCTTTCAGAGCCCAGCCCCTTTCTCAGGCCTGGTATGACAGAGAGATATAACACACAGTATCTTATATGCAGATCATGTAAAAGAATGAATGCATAATTAATTTTAATTTTTTTTGTGTTTGTTGCTCATCAGGATGTAAGAAGTCAGCTTGTTTAGGTCACTCACAAGGTAGATTAAGCACAGTCAACTGCAAAAAGTGAAACTCATGTCATATTTTGCCAAAACAATGGCAAATCCTGTATAGCATGTTTTCAGCAGGTAAAGTTAGGGGCACATGCAACGTTTGATGCCTTTCAATCCACTCCAACTCTGTCCCCATACAACAATAGGCAGGCTGGCAGCCCACTCACCACTTTTAAACAAATAATTAATGAGCAATTGAGCTTATTAGCAAGTCAGTTGACCTGAATATTGTGTTATCTGTGCCACATTGCGGTTAGCATGGGCTATTTGATGTGAGTGGAAAGGCCTTTTCAAAAAATAACTTTGTGGAATACATAGGAATGAAGGGGTGGCTCATTTGAAGTATTCCATTGCACCTCACAAGGTGTTATCTTTTTCCTCACTATGTAGTCCACAACTTCTGCCATCATCCCACTCACCTCCATTCCTCAGCTCCTTAATTCATCTTCATTCAAAACCCCTGACCTACTTGTATCTGGATGCCAAAGCTGTGTTCATCCCAGAACCTGCTTGTAGCCTCCTCCTACTGAAGGGTGATGTTCCACATTGGGATTAGAACCTACCAGCAGTATATTTTGGCTGAGAGGTAAGCTCATCACAATCAATCACTTGGTTCTGAGTAATACACTGCCCTCATATCCTCACCTCACCTCACCACTCATATCTGCCTCTCCTTCTATCTCATGCTTCCTGCCTCTAGCATCATCCACTATTCTTACCACCTGACATCAGTGCTTTTTATAATCTTCCTCTTTACAAGGATGTTTATGTGACATAAACAGTTCTTCTTCTTACAATTAGGAGTCTTTATCACAAAAGTCACTTGACTAACCCTCTTAACTACCTTGCATGAGCCACTGAATCACATTTTCAGAGCTTCATCCTGTAAAGAATATAGCACAAACACTCTGTCCTCTGTTTGAAATGTTCTAATTGTAGCATGTCTGTCTGAACAGTCCATCTTCTATAGCTATGAGTTTTTAAAAGCTCTTGAGCTACTATACATGCTCCCACAAGTTCTGTAGAAATATTGACACATAATCCAACGTTGAAAATTTGTCTCTGCATTAAAAACATCTCTTTTATCAATATTATCTCATTGACCATAGATCAGTTCAAATGGACTAAATCCAATATATTCATGTGGGAAATGTCTGGTAGCAAATGCATAACAGATCATATCTTTGGTCCCAATCCTGTGGGTATTTGTGACAATATGCTTTAATCATGGTTTTGAATGTCTGATTGTATGTCTTCAAAGTTTCCTGTGTTTGTGGATGATAGGCGCTGGACTTTGATTATTTTATATATAAGTTGCTTATATGTCATGAAAACTTTTAGGCGTAATGTTGGAATCATGATCTACCAGTGTTTTCGACAAGATACACTACATCGCACTTTGTACGATGGATCCAGGATATACCCTTCACTTATCCCATTAATTAAAGGTAAAGGCAAAGTCTTCATAGGCCTAAAGGACCATTGTGGTAAAAACAATGACTGCAGATGCTGGAAACCAGATTCTGGATTAGTGGTACTGGAAGAACACAGCAGTTCAGGCAGCATCCAAAGAGATTCAAAATCGACGTTTTGGGCAAAAGCCCTTCATCAGGAATAAAGGCAGTGAGCCTGAAGCGTGGAGAGATAAGCTAGAGGAGCCTCTAGCTTATCTCTTCACGCTTCAGGCTCACTATCTTTATTCCTGATGAAGGGCTTTTGCCCGAAACGTCGATTTCGAAGCTCGATTTCGAAGCTCTTTGGATGCTGCCTGAACTGCTGTGTTCTTCCAGCACCACTAATCCAGAATAAAGGACCATTGTGCTGCTCTCTGTTTAATTAGTGGTGATTCAACCTGAGGGGCATCGTATAGCAATGCCAAGAAGGTGGTGGAAGTGATGTCCTATGATCCTTTGGATAAGGAGGCTGGTGGAGTGGCAAGTGAGAACAGGGGGCACCCTATTGTTGTTGTGGGAGGGAAGGAATGCGGAGACGGCAGAAATGTGGGAAATGTGTTGGACCCAGTTAAGGGTTTTGTCAACCATGATAGCAGGGAATCATTGGTTGAGGGAAAAAAAGTGGACATTTCTAAGCTCCTCCTTGTGGTAAGTGGCATTATGAGAAGATGATGAAACGAGGATAATAGGATAGACTCCTTGTAGGAATCAGGGTGTGAGGATATATAATCAAATATAACTGTGGATGTTGGAGAGTTTATAATGGATACCAGTGGCCAGCCAAACTCAGATATGGAAGCTGAGATGTCAAGGAAGGGAGGGGAAGAATCAGAGACAGACCAGATAAAATTGAGGGAAGGATGGAAATTGGAAGCAAAATTGATCATTTTTATTGCCATTTCAAGAGGAGAGATGATTTTATCAATGTAGTGATTACTTTGTTATAGTCTTTCAAATTCAGTATAAATTTGCCCCAGTTGTTTCTTTACATTTCAAGATGTTGGCCTGTATGCTTCAGAAACTATTTCTTACAGTCCCAGAATATCGTGTTTTACAGTGTCATTATCCATAGAAACCTGCTCTGATAGTGACACATAAATGTCATGCGCACTATCTGTCAACTTGCTGTTCATGGCAAATATTTCATTTTGCTTTGCCCATTTAATTTTTTTTTTCATTTTTTGCTATGTTCTCAAATGACATAAAGAATGAGTCCATATACATTTCCTCAATTTTTTTATAGGTCATTAACAAATTTAATAATTTTCTTCAACTGAACTCATGCTATCTCAAGTGATTTACCAGTCAATATATATATATATAGTCACTCCTGTATTTCCACCAGGAAATTTCCAGCATTTCAATTACCTCATCTTTCTTAGCTCTGGCAATTCTACCTCTAATTTATTTCTCAATCCGATTTGTAAATTTATCAGGGATACTTCTTTCAACTGAAAGATAGTTTTTGCTGCTTCCAACACCATTTTGTTTTTGCAGTATGAGTGACTTGGTATCTGCCCTTTTATCCTTTTCCAATTACTCTTAATCCATATCCAATCTTGTGTTGTACTTGTTCAAAAGATCCCAAACCCTAAGCTCCAAACTTTTTATCGTGACTAACTTGGGAAAGGGGCTCTAACAAATACGTAAATACTCAATTACACCACCAAGATGATAAATTTGACAGATGAACATCTATTCAAGACACAACTAATTAACACCAAGTTTCATCATTAATAAGAAAATAATTCTAGTTATTGTATACAAACTTATTCTTTAACCAATGGCTAAAAATGAATTACTAATTTACAACTAAGCAAGTTAAGTTAAGACTTTGATGTGAGTACAGGAACAGACTCCAGTGACATACTTTGCTATTAAATTAAACCAGTGTCAGAAGAAGAACTATACAGTAGAAAAGTAGACTTTGGCAACAATATTAACTCTTAAACATTTTGGATTTTGTTTCCATCATGATTACAATAAAACACCAATATCCACTCACCATAATTCCTTAGCTCTTGTTGAAAAGTTTAAAACTCAAAAGATGAAAAGGGAGATCTTATTAATTCAACTATTTAATATAAACATTTCTCACATTACGGAAAAAGACAGCATAATAGTAGACACATAATCAAGAACCTGATTAATGCTGGAGTTAGTTTATATTTTGATAGGAAAGATAACAAGAAATTGTATTAGCCCTGCATGAAGAATGAGTGAGAGTGAAGGATTGTAACTTTCTTGTGTTTTATTTGTAGAGGTGTCATGTTTACCTGGTGATGAACTGCATTTCAGAGTAATGCTTAGTATCTTTACGGGTGGACGCATGTAAAGCACCACATACCTTTCCTTTTGAATTATAAATTGGAAAATCAAAGTTGGACACTCCTGTACAAAGATCCAGCAGAGTACTTTTCCCTCCACCTGGAAGATCAAGTGGGATTGTGTGGTTCACACATAAACTATTCAAGCCTGCGCTATTTTTCGAGCAGTGAAGGAGGTGCTCTATGGGATAATGTGGCACCAGTTGCATCATAGTTAGTGACTAATCCATTTTTTTTGCTATTTGATAAAGAATAAGTTTAGTTACAATAGAAAGAGAGTTACTTTCCGGATAATGATGAAATCTGGTGAGAATTAATTTGGTCCTGAATAGCAATCCATCAGAAAATTTATCATCTTGGTGGTTTAATTTGGCATGTACACATTTGTAATGGCTATGGAATAGTGCCGCTCAATTATTGGCAGTCTTCTCGCGGTTGAGTTCTGACAATAAATGGTTTAAAATCATGGCATTTGTTGTAAAGGTTACAGCCTGCAAATGAATAAATGGGTCCCCTTCAGTCTGCAATATCACTGATATTATAAATGTACTTTTATTGTCATTTTCTTATAAAAGAGTTCTGTACAATGCAAAGGAACACTAGGTGTTCTTGCAATTTTTCACCTTTTCTTTATTCACTCATAGAGTCATAGAGTCATAGAGATGTACAGCATGGAAACAGACCCTTCAGTCCAACCCGTCCATGCCGATCAGATATCCCAACCCAATCTAGTCGCACCTGCTAGCGCCCAGCCCATATCCATCCAAACCCTTCCTATTCACATACCCATCCAAATGCCTCTTAAATGTTGCAATTGTACCAGCCTCCACCACTTCCTCTGGCAGCTCATTCCATACCCGTACCACCTTCTGAGTGAAAAAGTTGCCCCTTAGGTCTCTTTTATATCTTTCCCCTCTGACCCTAAACATATGCCCTCTAGTTCTGGACTCCCCAACCCCAGGGACAAGACTTTGCCTATTTACCCTATCCATGCCCCTCATAATTTTGTAAACCTCTATAAGGTCACCCCTCAGCCTCTGGCGCTCCAGGGAAAACAGCCCCAGCCTATTCAGCCTCTCCATATAGCTCAAATCCTCCAACCCTGGCTTGTGTTGCTGGCTGGGCCTGATTTTACTGGCCATCTCCACTTGTCCTAGAGAGAGGGGTGTTGCAGTCCATTTGCTGTAAGTAAACCCACAATGCCATTAGGGAAGGAATTCCAGAACGTTTACCCAACAGCAGTGAAGGATTGACAAAATGTTTTGAAATATACACAGAATGGTGAGTGATTTGGTGAGATTCTTGCAGGTGGTTGTGTTCCCATGTATCTTCTGTCCTTGTCCGTGTTAGCTGCCAGTGATTGTGGGTTTAGAAGTTGCTGGTGAATTCCTGCAATGGATCTTGTAAGTAGTACACACTGCTGATGTTGTGCAACGGTGGTGAGGGAGTGAATGTTTATGGATGTGGTGCCAATCAAGCAGGCTTCTTTGCCCTGAATGGTGTCAAGCTTCTTGAGTGTTCTTTGAGCTGTACTTATCCAGACAAATAGTGAGTATTCCAACACACTTCTGAATTTTTCCTTGTAGATGGTGAGCAAGGAATCAGAACATGAGTTACACACTGCAGGACTCCTAGCCTCTGACCTGTTCTTTAACCCAAAGTATTAATGGCTTTTTCAGTTCAATTTCTTGTTAATAATAATCCTCAGTGATGGTGTTGCCATTAACTATCAAGAGGCAAAGGTTAGATTCCCAGTTATTGGAGATGGTCATTGCTGCACCTGTGTGTTGCAAATGGTATTTGCCACTTATGAGCTCAAGCCTGGATTTTGTCCAGATTTGTCAACATCTGAACATTGACTGCTTTGGTAACTGAAGATTTGTGAATGGTGCTGAATATCGTGCAATCATCAGTGAACATGTCAGTTTCTGATCTAATGATGGAGGGAGAGTCATTGATGAAGCAACTGAGGATGGTTGGGTTTACTGCACTACCCTGAGGAAAATCTGTAGTGACACCCTGAATTTGTGATGACTGATTTCCAACAGCCACAATCTTCTTCCTTTATATCAGGTATGCCTCTAACCAGCAGAGTTTTTCACAAAATTCCCAATGACTATAATTTTGTTAGGGCTTCCTGATATCAGATTTGGTAAAATATCGTCTTTTGTCAAGGGCAGTCACTCTCACTTCAACTTTGGAGTTTATTTGTTTTCTAATTAGACGTTGTCTAATTCCCAATCAATGTAATAGTTCTTTTGTCAGATATTCAAGACAGTCCATATCATTATTCAGTGTTTCTTCCATTTCAACAGATTCATGTACGCATGCAAACTGTTTCCTGGATGTTCACTCTCAGATAATCTTCACTAGTGACAACATTTCATTCTCAAGTGAAAGCTAACATTTTGTTTCTCCTAAGTTGCTCTAGTAAATGCAATTTGTTCGGAAGAACACTGAAAGACAATACAAAATAGGAAATACAATACAAAATAGGAAATACAATACTAAAGAGTTTCAAGAGCAAAAGGATTTGGGTGTATATGTGCACAGAATATTGAAAGTGGCAGAAGCGATGGGGACAACAGTAAGTTAAGGACACATTATCCTCAGCTTTATTAATAGGAACATTGAGTTCAAGAGCAAGAAGATGACATTACACTTATATAAGATACTTGTTAGACTTCAGCTGAAGCATGTGTTACATCCTGGGCACCAAATTATAGAAAGGATATGAATGCATTGGAGAGAGTGCAGAATGGTTCCAGGAATAAGGAACTTCAGTCATCAGGATAGATGAAGAAATTGGAATTATTTGCCTGGGAGAGGAGAAGGCTAAGAGGAGATTTGATGGAGGTTTTCAAAATCATGATCCTTTGAGTCACAATAGATTGGGAGAAACAGTTCTCAGTTGTAAAACAAACAAGAATGAGAATTAAAGTAGTTTGCAAAAGAAACAAGGGTGATCTGAGCAAAATCTTTTTCACTCTAAGAATAAGTAGGATATGGAATGTACTGTCTGGAATTGTGATGGAGGCAGTTTCAATTGAGGCATTCAAGAGGGCAGTTGACAATTGTTTGGATAAAAGTAGTATACAAAGTTACAGAGAGAAAAGCAAGAGATTGGTACATAGTATTGCATTCATTTGAACAGCCAGTCAGGCAAGATGGCCAAATGGCCTCACATTGCACAGTAAGGCTTCAATGATTCTGAAATCCATTGCATCGGCAATGTAACTGCCAGCGGTAAATTAACATTACGTACAAACTAAATCACAATAATATGTTTAGAATTTGTAGATCATGATGTATATATTGCTATAATCATGCTGTCTATGCTTTTAAAGAAGTTAGTTAAGTATAAATCTTATAAAATTAACTTCAAGTAGAAATAGAATTACAAATTCTTGAGAAATATCAAATCATATAACATAGAAAAGAACCATTCAGCCAATTGTGTCTGTACTATGTCTTTCAAGAGCCATTCAATTAGTTGCCTCCCTTTCATTTTTTTCAAATTGTGTTGAAATTCAAGGAGATAAATGAATCTTAGTGGCATAACAGCCTTTACTGTAAACAGAATACCAAGTCTGACTCAATGTTCTGCCAAAAAATGTCCAGATTGTCACAGTGCCTAACCTAAGGGAACATCTGAGACCAATTCTCCTTATTAAATTGAGGATATTGTATGATAAAATAAATGTTGAAAACTTAAAACAAGTGTATTCAACTTTGCTCAAAGTGATGTGCTATGCAAGTGATTTATGTGTTTGGCTTACAATCATAAGTAAGTTGATTTCAGCCTGTAAATATGTACTCTAAATTAAGTAATTAAAATGCACAGTACCTTACATAAAAGTAAATACAATGAACTATGTATTCCTTCTTTACTGTGCGATCCACTGTTTTGGAATCATGCTAACCGACTGAGCTGCAGCTGTGTATTCTCTGCCATTGGTTATCTGACCGTTTTTTCCACAATAAAAGTTAATGGCAGATTTAATAAATTACCCACTGCATCTGTCTATCTTTTTATGACTATGGAAGCAAGCAGAATCATGAAAACGTGGATTTGATTTTCTAAGTCAAAAAATATTTACATTTTTTGTTTAAAAGTGAAAGTTTTTGAAAGCCACTATTTTTATATCCCAATTTTTGTTTAATTCTTTCTCAATACAAACGATGATGTTATTCTATCTTGTGGACTCTTGCATGAAATCCAAGCTTTATGTTCACTGTCTTATTGAATTTTGGTCATGCAATTCATTTGCATTCACTTTCTTTTCCTTTTGCTTTATTTCATTTTGCTTTTCAAACTAGTTATTTTGTCTTTATGCTCCAGTTGTGTTTTTGGCACTCTGAGCACACAACTGACTTTACCAGACAGGATAAAACTGAAGTGAGTTTAAAATGAGAATAATGCATCTTACTGCCAACTTCATTGTTCCAGTATCATCCTTGTCACTTTCCACAACAGTGAGACATGTGTGCTGTTGAGGATGCCGACTATTTACTGTTCAGGAAAGGGCAATTCTAGGCATGAACCAATTCCCATTGAATATTGGATTGGCATGGCACAAATGGTCTTTGCTTGATCCCTGTCAGTCATTAGTGATATCTTGGTTCAACTTGAACCCGTATCCAATAAGGGAATGTTATTGTTTTAATCATCGACATTACAAAGTAAAAGTCATTACCAAATAAAATTTCATTACTTTGAAGCACTTAATATTCCAGTTCAGAGTTAGATACTGGAGCTCACTGGGTTGCCTCACCACTGTAATGTTTATTTTAAGAATTCAAAGGTACATAACATGTGGAAAAGAGAAAAAAAGACCAGTTCAGTCTTTCTTTCACCTGCCAACACAAATAACAATGCATATAAGTAATAACTGTCTCTTGGTTCTTCACTCCTCTGCTATCTTTTGAAACCAGTTCATTGCATCGCCAATTTGTTTTTATACAACACCAAAGATATGAGGCTGAAATTTGTCCTGTTTCCTTTTTATGGTGGCTAGTTGGCAGCAGTCAAAGTGAGAAAATTCCTCTTTTGCCCTGTTTTCTTTTGACTAGCTTACTGGCCAGCTGGCCTAGAACTCAGAGAGATAGATACTTTACCTGCAATGCAGCGGTGACTCATGAATTGTTCTTTGACCATAACCTTTATAGAATACTACAGCTCAAACCAGGCTAGTGTACATGAGTATCTCAGTCCACTAGCACACACAAGCATCTCAACTCATTAGCACATACTCTTTCACCAGCAAATGTAGACCATGGGTGAATTGGATATTAACCTCTCTTCCTGTGTATTCTTGAATGATATAAAGCAAGCTATTGTCTTTTCTCCCAAATTGTTCACAGTCTGAGCTAACTCCCAGGTGATTAATGTTCAGTTTGCAATGCAGTCCTCTATCATTTCAAAGCTTCCTTGACACTTACCAGGTGTAGCACTGCAGAGTCAATGTCAAGACAGCTGCAGTCAGTTTTTGGTAAAATACTTTTTAAAAAAAAGACTTGTTGCAATTAAAGATTTAGGATGCGCCTAAGTACTTTGAAGCTTGATCCATCGTCCTGAGACTTAACTGGTACTTTTATACACAGGAGAAAGAATCATCAGAACATTTGCTGAACAAAAATATTATTCATTTAAAAATTGTTGATCCTGCAAGGGTATTTTGAATATATTTCTCCATTGTCTGATGGGTGCTTCATGATGTCAACATGCATTTTATCCATGTTTTTCGAGCAAAATTGATGGTGCTCAATCCAACATGGTCCAAGTTGCCTTTTCTCATTCAGTATTTTGTTCTTCACCTCTGTAAGTATGCACCTGGTCTTTTCGTAATTATCTTGTGGAGCCATGCAGCAGGAGAGGTGGTTGCTGCTGAAATTATATTTAAGTCGAGCTGCTATCACTTCAGGAATTGCCCTTTACAGCCTGGTGTTCTGTCGTTAATGCTGAAGACCTGGCCCAAAAAGGGGAAGCTGGTGCCTCACTTCACTAACAAAGACCTGAAGTTGCTGGTGGACAAAGTGGTGAAAACAAGAGCTTTTGTTGACCAACAAAAGAAGCCATGAGTTGACACTCAGCCAGCCTGGGCTGAGATAGCAGCCTGGGCCTGAGCAGTGTCCCAGGTGCGATCTAATGCAATGCACAGCAGTGCAGAGAGAGTGGTAATGATTCTCCATATTCTGTAAGTGTGAGTGCCACCATTTACTTTCAGCTACCGCAGCACTGGAACTTGAGAGCTGCACAGTCACCTCATTAAGGCTCAGGGCTACAATATATACTGTTGCATGCATCACATCCACATCATGGCCCTCACACCCCTCCTCCTCCCGAACAACTATATCTCTCTGCTCTTCTGACTCACTCACTCACTGTCTGTTCTGCTCATTCATCACCACCACCTGCCCTTTCATTCACCATAATAGTACTCAGTTCCGCCTTTTACCACAGTGCAGGAGGAGTTATGCACCCACACCCATACTAATGTCCTCACAATGCCCTGTCAGTTACCCTTGTCTGTGGCCAAACCCCTGGACTGGAATCAGATGAGCCCCACGACTGACTGTGGTACCCCTAATTGCCTGAAGTTCCCTTGACTCCTCTATTGACTTGTCCCCTTTGTCCATTTGGTTGAAGCATTTGCAGCTTATTTGCATGTGCTTTGGGCTTTCACATTGATGTAGCACAGTGTACCAGAACATTTCACGGTCTTTGAATGGTCTTTGCTGTGAACTGCAACAAGCTGCCACTCCTTTTGATGCCCTGCTGAAACAATGCAAGCCATAGACACTGACCGCATCCAAGTAAACACAAAGTGAATGAGTGCTTAAAAAAAAACTAGAAACTAAAAGATGCATTCCAATTGAAATGCATCAGATGCAGATGTGTTCCTGTACATAAAATAACTTCACAGAACCATGCCAGCCATAGGAGTCCAAAGTGGATTTCCTGAAGGCATAGTGTAACAGTGGCCTGAGACATTGTGGTGAGGCTGGTGGTTTGCTGATGCTCTCCTCCTTGGATGAAATGTGGAGAACAGTGACCACAGAGCATCCAGGAACATTTTGATAAAGATGAAGTTGTCTGATGGTGCAGGAGTAACAAGCATCAAACTGCTAGGCAGATAATGGTTTTGACTTCCATGATTCTAATTTCTTGAATAATGAGAAGTGAATTGGGGGTTAATCAGATATGTGGTGAGCTTAGGTACTATTGAGATAAAAATCCATGGAAGCGAGATGGTCCAAGCTGCCTTTTCTCATTCAGTATTCAGCTCTTCATCTCTGTAAGTTATTGAGATTCTAAACTCATTGTTTAAACCTTCAGTCGAAAATTGGACATTTTTTCCCTCAACATTGGCAATCTGATGTTTTCAGTTTCACTGTATTTTCTCCACTTTGTCTCTGTTGTTCATACTCCTGAAGGGAGTGGAAAATTCTTCCCCATATGTTGAAAAGCTGCATGTTTAATGACAGTCTCATCATTATTGATCCTCACAGGATTGTTTGTTTGGATGTTGCTAACATACTATCTAGTCTCTGATAAAATTAAGGTTTAGCATTTTTGGAAATTTAATATGAATTGTCTGACCAAATTAGACTTTCTTTCAATAAAAATGTGTTTGGTTACAGAATAATGTGAAGCAACCATGTGGTCAAGATAATGTGCAAAGTTTGCTTTTAGCAAATTGACATGCTTTGCTCTAGGAATGGATGTTTTCATTATTTCAACCCGTCACTTGATTGAATATATAAAACAATTCTCAGTGATCGGTTAATGTAATGGGTTTTTGAATTTATTCTCCATATATTTCTACATTGCAGTCTGAAATAAGTGTTGTTCCTTGTTGACATTGTTTTAGCACTTTTTAAGATAGCTTACCTTGTAAATGCAAGAGAACAAAGATACATATTCATATCATGCTTTAACTTCCATCGCTAATCACATGAATGGCGGCATAGAGATATTCATGAGTTTGCTAGTGAGATTACTGGTAATCCAACATATGATCCAGTGTGACACCCTCCACATCTATGAAAAAGGAAAACAGCAGGAAAGATTTTCAACCAATAAGCTTGAGTTCTCAGTGAGTCATGCAGCCTGTGGTTTGAAAGTAACAAACTGAAATTGTCAATTCCATTTAAAATATTATTTTGGAAGCAAAGTAAAGATCAGGGCTTACCATTTGAGATTAAAAGAGAAACATCGAAGAAGAAAAGAAAATCTGAAATGTTAATTTTCTACTGATGGAATGAGGTTCCACACTTGTATCTTAATGTTTCTGAACCAATTATGATATACTGCCATCTTTATCACTTCTATGTTACTTTAAAACTCAGTTAGGCCTGATTATACTAATCTTAAGCATTTCCCTCTCCATTTAGTTCAAAACGAGTGGGTAATTATGCTCTATTTATCACATTGCAATGGTTTGTGTGCAGATTCAGTTGGTGACGATAGTAACAATACAGCCTGTAGAGGGCGCTTAAGGCTGCTGTCAATTATTCTATGATGCTGACAGACTCATTGTTATTAATACAGCAAAATCTGGGCCATTGTTTTATACAATTTCACTGAAATGTCCTGAAACAAATCCTAGACAATTAATTATTTTAAAGTGCTGCCATTATTGTTCAGCATAATCTCCAAATTTTGGCAATAAAGGGACTTGAAAATTATTGTCATAGTTGAAGCATAGTCTGCCTGGTTGAGAAATGGTTAACTGAGCATCTTTTGTGGTCATCTTAACATAGCATAAGTAAAAAGTGCAATATGTCATTTCCATGTTATGGTTGCTATGTTTATCCCTTAGCTTGGAATGGAAATGTTTCATTTTAATATGTTTTTTAATATTCATAATTAATACCATTTTCCAAGGTACAGGCTGATTATTTTGTTATTAATAGCTCTTCATTTACTTATTTATTAAGAGGGAAAAAGATCATTAATCACAGATTAAAATAATTGTCTAAAATTGATCAAAATTCAAAACATTTTTTTCTCTGCATTGTGAAATTATTTTTGCCTGTCGAAAGTTAACAATTACATAGAAAATAGACAGCTATTGGTAAATAAGTTTACATGTTGGTGTGAACCTCTAGTTTACTTCATACCTCATAAAGATGGTTTAAGTTTTTTTCCTTGTAGAATTTACTGATTTAAAGAACATAGTTTTCTCGGATGCTGCCTGAACTGCTGTGCTCTTCCAACACCATTAATCCAGAATCTGGTTTCCAGCATCTGCAGTCATTGTTTTTACATAGTTTTCTATATGCTCAGGTAAAGAAATTTGCAGCAAAGAAAATATAGGAGGTTGTTTACTTGAACATACCATATGTTATACCTGGTGACAGCAACTATAAAAATACATTCATAAACAAAAGATGTGAACCTACTGATGCCAATTTAATAAGATGAACATTTAATGCACTCTTAAGTCATTCCTCAGCTAGCTATTTTATCAGAGTATAGGTTAAACCTTTGTTAAAAAAATAAGAGACTGTGGAAATGTTGGCATCATACTCAAAGGGCAGCTTTTGTCAGCCAGCACCAAGAAGTAGTTAACAGATGCTTTTGTCTGCTAAAATGATCAACAGTAATTTTGAGGCTGTCTATACATTTGGAGGAGTATAATCACTGGAGGGTAAAATCAGCAATCCCAGCAAGGGCCACACTCAAAGGGAGAATTGTAGCCTTGTCTTTGACAGGCTGCTTCTCTTGAATGCGGCCCTCCCCTTGGAACATGGTATTGCAGTACTTGCTCCTGTGTTTCATAAAGTCAGTCATAAATCCTTACAATTTCTTTGTGAGGCATTGTCTTAGTTGTAGCTGGATGGACGAGTTCTTCTGTTGAAATGTAAATTCCATGGTCTTAAGTATTTTGAATATGCAGCAGATTAAACTTATTTATATACTCTTCAAAATAGGTTGGCTGAACAACGCAATATTATCGTTGTTTCCAGTATTATTTTGTATTTTTGTGTAATTGCGTTAATCGCAAATTAAATACAGTCCATGTGATTCTTTTTCTCATTTTGTTTTGAGGTAGACTTTGTTGGAGAGCTATAACACAATTTTAGATCTACCAAAATATCCCTGCTCCTATTCTTAAATATCAGTAATATTTGTGTGGCACAATATGAACAACTCACATTAAATTTTAACTACAAATCATTCTCTTTGCAATATCAGAAAAGAACTCTGTTTGCAGAATAGTTTTCAGTCCATAATGAGGATAACGCTGTTTATGATTTGTATGTTTTCGAGAAGGGAAACTTCTCTTTTGCATTTTTGGTTATTTCAGTTTTGTCAACAGAAAAATACACCTAAACCAGCTAATTATCCTTTAAGATTTGAAATTTGTCTTTTAGAATTGTGAAGTATTATCTTGTTTCTTATAGACTCTACTGTCAGATTTACTGTTTGTTTAAAAAAAAGCTTCTCAAAAAATTAAAAATATGAATTCATTCCACAACATTCTAATAAAAAAAACATAGCATAATTTGTTATAAAAAGGGTTCACCAATGATTAAAATCTGATTGTGATTAAGAGATGTGTAAAACTGCAACTGATGAAGTGAAGAAAAAATATGACCCTTTCAAGAAATTCTCTAGTGACTTTTCTCTGCAGTCTTAATTATTTCATTTGCAATGATTAATACTGTAAAGTGAATGGTTATGCTTCTGATTCTCTATACTAAACAGGAAAAGATGGGTTGAAGTTGAGTCCAATTTGTTGTCTCAACTTGCTACACAGAAACTGTTCAAATGTAATATGTTTGAAAATTCCAAAGGTTGTAGAGGATAAAGTTTGTTGTTTGTGTGTGTGTGTAGGTATGACTATTTATATAAAAAGATTAAATCTGAACACATGACAATTACTTTAAAAAAATTAAAGCCATTGATGGTTTATATGATATGGTAATTAATATATAGAGAGAGATTTCACTGAAAAAGGTAATGTACATTTTATGTAGTTGAATATTGTAATCTAAAAACATGCACACATACATCTATACTTATCATGTACACAACACTTGCTCATGTTTAAAGTGCACCAAAAGTTTATTAGTAATTTATACAATAGAATTGCATGCTTTGGGAAACAAATATTGTTTTATTACTTAATTCCATTGATTTTGTTGAATCCTAGCAGAAAACAGTTGAAGTATATATTTGGTTTAAATGTTATCTGTATATTTAACTGGTTTGCGATGATTTAATAGCTAATAAACCCCAATATTTGTGCATGATTTACATCTAGTAAGAATATTGGAGCTATTAAAATCCAAAGGAGATTTTCATTCATTAAGCCAGTAATGCAGACTTCATCATTCATATATATGACATTGTTATACCTGTACATTTTCTTGAATTTGGGATGGATAAATTAACATTTTTTGAAACATCAATTTAATAAAATTAATTGTGAACATAAAATGCTTCATTTAATTTATTTGAAGCATTGTTTTCCACATTACTATGATTAAGGTATGCTGTTTATTACTGTGACAGATTCTTAAGGAAAGAATTCATTTTCAGAGGATAATAATATGTGGCTGTGATTCTCATAAGTAATCTTTGTACGACAAGAATACACTTTAAAGTGTTATGACAAACTTTTAAAAGCAATGACACCTTTAAAGCTTGTTTGTCCAAATGTGGAATTGATGTTTGGAAAAGGAAAATGTTTGACAGCTACAAAGTCATAAATGGACAAAATACTAATTCTGGAAAGCTGAAAAGTTGCAAGTACTCAGTAAATCAGTCAGCATCTAAAGAGAGAAGAAAACAGATTAATATTTCATGCTAGATGTTGTACTGTCAACTTATTTATCAAAATTCAAGCTCATAAACATTAATCTTCTCAGCTCTTGATCTGACAATGATGTGTTTCTAGTATTCTGGTTTCATTGCAATATGAATTGCAGTTTTGGACTCTAAACTGAAGGTGACATGGTGGCTGAGTGATTAGGAATGCTGCCTCACAGTGCCAGGGTCCCGGACTTGATTCTCAGTTTGGGCGACTGTCTGTGTGGAGTTTGCATGTTCTCCCCGTGTCTGTGTGCGTTTCCTCTCGGTGGTCTGGTTTCCTTTCACAGTCCAGAGATGTGCAGGTTAGGCGGATTGGCCATGGGAAATGGGGTGTCCTAGGGATAAGGTAGGGGTCTGAGTCTGGGTGCAATGCTGTGTGGAGGGTTGGTGCAGACCCAATGGGCTGAATCGCCTCTTCAGCCCTCTTGGGATCCAAGTTTCAACATTGTTGAAACCTACATCCTTGCAAGTCAGTTAAGGGGCAGCATTTCTGTGTCAATTGGCATGGCTACAGATTAGTGGTTTGACCAAAATAAGAGTTGTAGAGTTATTTGAGGTGGAGAGGGAAAGAAAAGTGCTGTGGAGCAGAGAAGGGATAAAATGATTGTGGAATCTCATCCGATATTGTGCCTGGATTTTGAAAATGTGTGCTTTTCTGTTAAATGTGATGATGCTGGTTCACACATCGAAATACAGTTTTTGTCAGTCTTTCTACAGAAAGTGTTGAGCAGAAACATTAGGTAGAATTTTACCCATTTAACCTCAGCAAGTACAATGGGATATCTTCTTGAGGGAAATCTGAGATTCTCATCTGCTCTTTCCGAAGGCAAGCCAATTGCTATTCTGTCTCAGAATTAGTGGATGGATGATGGGAGACCAGCGAGATGAGGCTTCTAATTTGTCAAAGGAAGGACAGGATCATGACAGGATCCTGACCAATGTCAATTTCCAGAACGTTTACACCTCATTCATCCTCAAACCTGCCTCTGATGGACTGGGAAAATGGTGCACCTGTGGTTAGTTCAAGTGGTATTTACAGATGGCTAAGAATAAATTGTTTGGCTAAGACTTTTGAGTCAGGGAATAGTATATGGTGTGAATCACAGAATTGTTATAATATAGGAGATCATTCAGGCTATTGTGTTTGTACTGGCTTTTTGAGTATTTAAAGTTAGTGTGAGATTCTGCATTTTCCACATAACTCTGTATGTTTTGTTTTATATTTTAGAAAACCCTCCAATGACCCTCTTCATGGCTTCAATTAAACTTGCCTCCACCACACTTACAGACTTTTATTCTAAACCTAGACCACTTAGTGTATAAAAGATTTTTACCTCATGTCTGCTTCTTTTGCAAAGCATTTTAAAACTGTGCCCTCTTTTTAAAAGCACCAGCCCTCCTGCTCTCAATCCTTTTACAAGCATGACCAGTTTCTCAATTTCTACTCTGTCCAGACTCCTTATGATTTTGAAAACCTCTATCAAAGTTCCCCTCAGGCTTCTCCCTATCCAAGGAAACTGGTTTGAAGTTCTCCAATCTATCCTCATAACCAAAGCTTCTCATCCCTCAAAACATTGTCATCAAGCTAGTTTAACTGTGAAACAATCGCTTTATCTACAGACTAATGGGAGAGTTGGGGGAGAGAGATTGTATTTTAATGAGAATAGTTGCTCCCTCCTTATTGATCAAAGTTTCATCCAGAGGTCTTGCACAAAGAATATACAATAATTTAAGAAAATACTGAATACGGGGTAGGAAGAGGAAAACTGAAACTGAGGATGATATAGTTCCTGTCTGATTCTGCATTTTACATAATTGTCACAGGAAAATCATGCCTGAATTACAGGTAATAAGAAAACCAACAAAACTGCCAGATTGGCTGAATTTTGATCTCCTACTGTTTTCTTTCAAAATCTTTCTGATTGCCCTGTTTCCATGAAATAAAATGGCACAGTGAGCAGTCAGCCACTTACAGACTGCTGCTCTTATCACCAGTTTTGTTTGTCACGTTGCGGACTATGTCCAAGTGACTCAAGAACAGCATGCAAGAAATGATTCCTTAATCACTTGTGGTATGTGGTGGTTCAGTGACATTGAAGGCATAGTTGATTAATGCACCCTATGTGCATTTGTATAAAAGAGCATATTAAATTTGAGAGGAGAAGCTATTACCTTAGCATATTGCATTGCTAAACAAAATTGCATCTCCTGGTTTATTGGCAGGGAGAGAGTTAAGAGAGGGAAGATGGACTCCAAATATGTATTAGTTGCAATTTCTCTCTCCAATAAAATACAGCAAAAATACTTTAATGGATTTAACAGAAAAAAAAGAAATTGAATCAATTATAAAATTATTCAGGAAAAATCACTATTTTGGGAACACCATTAACTATTTAGATACTATTCTATCTCTTGTCAAATATACAGAAGGCAATGTTTCCTCAATACATGGGTGAGTAGGGGAGACGCAGGATGGCACAAAGTACCTCTCTGTTGGATAGCATGCTGATTTACCAGTGTCAGTCCATCCATGGACCATTTTCTCAGAGACAGGATCAAGTGTGGAAGGACTCATTCAGATAATTGAATGATCAAATAAAGGCCAACAGACATTGGACAAATGAAATTTAGGGCTTGTCTCTCCATAGCAAATATGTTATATCTTCTTCCAAGTAAGACAATTTTGGTCTACATTTAACCTTAAACACCAAAGCTACCCAAACCTGTTGTCAGCAGGGATTCAGAAGTCACATGAGTCCTCATTCCTCCACTTTTACCGAGATTAGAGAGATGAGTCCCAAAATATACAATCTTATAAGCTTTACATTTGCAGGCCAATTGACACAACTTTTTCTCCAAATGCTTAATGTCCACTTGGTGCCACCTTCCCCATAATCTGCAGACAAGAAATAACCATGCAGCTCATTGAGTAACTGCTTGTTTCCAAACAACACAATAAATAATATCTATAAAAGATAGCAGGCATAAGACATACTAGAGATAAGAGATTCAGAAGTTAGATATACTGCCTAGATCTCTTGCAATCAGGACAAAGTTCAAGATGCTTCATCAGTTTTCACAGGGCAAGGGACATATTGCACAGGCTGGATAGGTTTGTTCAAACTGTGTTGAACAACGTAGTTATTATGCATTATGTAGAAGCTAGTGATGTATAAAGCAATGTATTTATAAGTTTAAAAACGGGTTTTGAAGGCAGGACTTCAGATGTGGTAACATCAGGATCACCTTTGTAGAAATATGAGAACAGGGAAAGACAAGAAGTTTAGGAAGTTGATATATCTTTAAAGATGTCAATAAGAGACCACCAATTTGTTTTAATATGAACTCAGTTCTGGGTCAGAAGGGAGCTGTTCTCCAAGAATCAGCCATATCAGATCTGGATAAAAACTGAAAGAACTGTGGATGCTGTAAATCAGAAACCATACCAGGATGTTGCCTGGTATGGTAGGAAGATCGTATGAGGAAAGGCTGAGGCACTTGGGGTTGTTTTCATTGGAGAAAAGAAGGTTTAGGGGTGACTTGATAGAGATGTGCAAGATGATTAGGGGATGGAGTCAGCTATTACGAGGGGGCATAGCTTTAAATTAAGGGGTGGTAGGTATAGGACAGATGTTAGGGATAGGTTCTTTACACTCAGTGAGTCGTGAGTTCATGGAATGCACTGCCAGTAGCAGTGGTGGACTCTCCCTCTTCATGGGCATTTAAGCGGGCATTGGATAGGCATATGGAGGATAGTGGGCTAGTGTAGGTTAGGTGGGCTTGGATCGGCGCAACATTGAGGGCCAAAGGGCCTGTACTGCGCTGTATTCTTCTATGTTCTATGTTCAAAACAAAAATTGCTGGAAATGCTCAGCACATCTGACAGCACCTATGGAGAGAAATTAGAGCTAAAGTTAGGGTTGAGTCCTCTTCTTCGATTCTGAGGGAGGATAACTCGATCTGAAATGTTAAGACTGATTTCTCTCCACTGGTGCTGCCAGACTTGCTGAGCTTCTCCAGCAATTTTTGTTTTTATATCAAAGCTGATATCATCAGATCATCAATAGGTTTGCTGGAGCTTCTGGAAATACTCAACCAACCAGGATCATCGGGTAGTGATGTCGATGAGACTAATAGTTCTGGAGATGACTTTCCAATATGACAGATATAGAGCAGAGAAAAAAATAAATAAAATGTACCAGTTATAAACATGATCAAGATTACAGGAGTGAGCATAGAGAGGATCTTAAAGTGAAGAATCATGAGAAATAAATTGTTGAATAAAACAAATATAAAAGTTAAAATGCATTTATTATATAATGATATGAACAGGATCTAAGTATTTGGCGGATCTGAACTTAATAAAATTATCAGAAAATCTGGCTGAAAACTTCAAAATAATGACTTTGAGATATAACACATTTAGGGTGGTTTGGGAAACTAGCATTCTATAGGAAAAAATACTGTAAAAGGACATTTGGCTCAGCCAATCCATGCCAATTTTTATACTTCATTCAAGCTTCTTCTCGACTTTCCTCATCTAAAATAATCATGAAATGTAACATTGGTAGAAGAGAAAATACATTCTGTAATGAAGGTTTATATGGACTAGGAATTTGCAGGAGGATAATACACTGAATCGAAAGTTAGTTAGAAGGAAGAAAGCAGATTAGGAATTTGAAGTGCTATATTTCAGAGAAGTTGGAAATGTGTACTGCTGTCCTACATATTTCATTTTAAGTTTGCTGTGTATGTTAACAAGTTAGATTTAAGCATAAAGGGATTGATGTTAAAATTTGCGGATAATAACTTTTTAGGAATTACAGTTTGTTATGTAGAAGGCCAAAATAAAACTGCGAAGGGATATTGATAAGATGGCAGATTGGGCTAAAATGGTTGATAGTTTTTATTGTCAATAAGGAGGGGATGATAAATTTTGCTTAAGAAAAATAACATAGTAATTATGCTCTGAATGCAAGTCATCTTGATGTGTTGAAAAGCAGAGGGATTTGGTGATACAAGCTCACAAGACATTAAAGGCAACACTTCAGCTTGATAAGGCTGTAAAGAAAAAGCTAATAGGCTGGTTGGGTTGAAATTGAAAGCTGTAATTTCACTTTTACAGCTGTAATGGCTTCTGCACATCTTAGAGTTATTGATGCCTAGAATTCTACAACATGAAATGAGGCTTTTCAGCCCATCGTGCTTGTACTCACTGTGTTGAAAAAACTGCAATTAGTACTATTTACCTGCTTTAACTCCATTGCCTTGTTGCTCTATTAACATATAAACTATTAATATTAACCATTTCAACTATTACCTTCACTTTGCTATTGATTATCCTGTGCAGTGTCTGCTGTGTTAACAAATTACATCTTATATCCAATATTTCTTTTAATAGCAAATTATGTTAAGAACTTTTAAGAATGCCCATAAGCATTCTATCAATGAAAAGCAGGAAAATCCAATTGCTTCATTATCAGTCTTCTCACAAACATGAGTAAGGAAATGAAAGTTGCCATTACCACAGATCACATAGTTGACAACAATCTGTTTACTGTGGTTAGATTGTGTTTTGCCATGGCTACTTGGCTCTTGACCTCATTACAGCCTTGTTCCTAATTCCAGAGGTGTGACGATAATTATTGCTCATCACGTCGAGGAAGCATTTAACCAAGTGTAGCATCAAGGATCCCGAGAAAAATTGAAGTCAGTGATAATCCAGGAAAATGTTTTACTGGTTGGAGTCATACCAAGCAAAAAGGAAGATTGTTGTGATTGCTCGAGGCCATTCCCTCCTCTGAATATTGTCCTAATCCAACATCTTTAACTGATTCATTAATGATCTTTGTTGAATTATAGAATCAGAAGTGGAATGTTCACTGATGATTGCAGAGTTCAACACTTTTGATGCAGCATGGCCTGGGCAATATTTAGACTACAGCTGATAAGTGGCAAACATCTCACAAGGGCCAGGCAGTGATTGCTTCCAACATGAGAATCTTAGCATCTGCGCTTAATATTCAGTGACATCATCATTGCTGAATTTCCCACTATCACATAAATCCATATCGCTCAACATCCACGACAGCATCAGAACAATGTTATGTCAAGCCTTTCGGCCTTACTCAAATCCTACCACATCTTCATCCTGTTATCTGACATGATGCACAAGGATCAAAATCCTGTCCCTCTAAGAAATACTGTCTTGCCTTCAATAGCTGCTGGCCAACCAGAGGGCCGGCAGTAAGACTGGGAGCTGAGGTTTCAGCCATGCCTCTATGGATTTCCCATGCAGCTAAGTAGAGTCGTGGATCATTGAGACTAATCAGTCAGGCAGCTTCAAGGGGAGAGGTGTTGATCATGAGGGCAAGCAGAGTCTTCTAGCAAGGTAGACCTTTCTGAGTCACACTATACCAAATTAACAGAACTGCTCCAGCAGGATCTGCAGGGAGATTATCAATTTTTTTTACTGGTGGCATCCCCACATGGCAAGGTGCCCATTCATCTCATTGGGCTCAGGAGCAGGTGGGCCAACAATAGTGTGAAGCCAAAAGGCCTAGAGCCTGTACCGTTCCACCTGATGTTACACCATCTCTCAACCCCCTTCTGGTGGGGCTGCTTACAATCCTGGCCTTAGAGTTGGTCTGAAGTGATATAACAAAGATGCTTTGGAGCAATTGTAGGTTTTGCAAATTTTTGCTTAAGCCTGTTTACCCTTGCTGTGCTGTTATTTGCTTGCACTTGTGATGCAAAATGGTGTAAAAAATAAACAGGCAAGGGCAACCCTTGCACTAGATAATGTTAGATTTATTCTCTCAGCAAATTATATCTCCATATCATTCACATAAGACTGTCACATCATCTTGTTCGCCATGAGCAATGATATGAGAGATTAAGTACACAGAGATTTTGTGGCAGGTGAAGCACATTGACTTTGTTTTCACAGGGGCTCATCAAGACTAGCAATCAGAATACAACTATCTCAAAATATTCCCACCTATAATAAATCATCAACTAAATCCCCCAAAATTAACTTTAGGTATCCGTATTCGTTCATCATTTAAGATATGACATACTTTAAAGATTTTTTGAAAATCAACATCTCTGGAATAAATGCCTTTGACACTTGTTATATACTCATTTAATAATTTCTTCTTTCACTACTGAATATTATTTTCACCTGTAGAAATCTTCCCTTTTCTCAGAAACCTTTTGCTAACTTTCTGCTTTCTTCTTGGAGTTTAAATTCTTCACCTGAGCCTTGGGTATGCATATTTCTGTGGCGTTTATGCACATTCACCTTCCACACTTATGAGTGTGTATCACCTCAGAGCTGAGAACTGTAGCATTTATTCCTTGTATTCTTCAAATTATTGCAAGTGATATATTTTACATTCTTTCAGGACTCCAGCCTAGTGCTTCCTGGTTACTTCATTCTTTGTGACTTTAACTGCGTTAACACATTTGCACCTTGGGTCAATGTGCTGCTATCATGGTTTGATACATATTCCTCCGTATCTCTGGATATTGGGTGTCTAGACATGGACTCCATGAGGTTTCTTCCCTTATATTAGATTATTACTCTTCTTCCTATGTAGAATCCTTAATTTGTCTTTATCCCCATGTAAAGCTCTCTTACTCTTTTCAGTGCTGTAACACTATTTCTTTCTTCAAACACTGAATATTGAATACAATCCTCTCATGAAGTGTCACTAAAGTCTTACTCTTTAAGTACTTCTCTATGATCTCACCTTTTGATCTATTCTGCTCTGCTTACAATATTTGCATATTCCATTCCACTGCTAGTCTTTTTTTTGTTGCCAGACTCCTCTCATTTTACTTCATTATTCTGGAAAGCTTCCAATGTTTTTATTTCATTGTTTCAGTCTGGACTTGTTAATATCAAACAATTAATTACATTTGTTTTGCATTTTTTGCTGGTCTTAGTCTCTTTTTTTCGGGAAAACTATGCATGTCTGCCCAGTTGATATTTTTTGCTTTATTCTTGCATCGCAAATTCTTCTCATCTACTTTTCCTTTTGCTTCCTATTTCATAGCTTCGGTTTTGCCTATTTCGATATTCTTCCACATTTATGTCCAGCCGAAACCAATCACTTCTTTTTCCATTCCTTCCAAATCTCCACCGGAAAAGAGTACACTGAACCACGAATCATTCTGTTTTACAGATATGAACTACATTTTCCATCAGAAGCAAACCCCAACCATTGAACTCCAAGGACGCCACCACAAGACTATGCAATAATGCATTGAGTGCTAAATGAAATAATACTAATGCCATTAGAAAATAACATGGCCAGTTTTGAAAACATGCGCTCCCATTCTACTTATGCATTGCCTTCTTGTCAATAATGATGAAATCCACATTATAGTGATTGGCCTACAAGATTACATTGTAAGAAATGTACAATGAAGAACTGAAAAGTATTGGAGGAATTAATTTTGGATTACGAGAATACGGATTTGTGTAATCAGAAACGGTCTACTTGACTCTTAAATGTATTTAAATTTAAAATTTTGTGTTTAGGTGTTTTGGTAAGATGATAGTAGAAATGTTTAGGATTTAATAGAGACATGGAGCTTTAATAGAAATAAAAGAAAGGCATGGCGGTGTAAAAACTGGTTTGGGTCACTGGGTTTATATTGTCCGATATTCTGAAATTGTAGAAAATTCTGAAAAATTCCTCAATGTATGAATAAAATCTGATAAATCATACATTTTCACAAGAATTTCTGAGTGCAAGTAGGTGTATTAAATTTCATCTCTAAAGGCATTAGTCTTAACTGTTTAATATGCTTTTCATTAAAATTTAGGAACATAGTATGTGCATGGAAATTTTGCTGCACAATTGTAATTTTACAGTATGACAAATACAGGAAATCAAGTAAGTCTCTTGGTGGCTTGTGTAACCTTGCTGAATGCAGGACATCACCAACATATGCAAGAGGCTTTCTTGGGGAATCTGTGGCTTGGTTTGAAGGTAATACTGGTGTTTAAGAGGAATTTTAAAATAAAATACACATCAGAATGTTATATATTTTAAATAAAGTCCTTTGAAGCACAGATGTTAAGAGTTTGATATTCTGCTGCAGGGATTTTCATATGATTGATTCTTTAATAATCCAATAAAAGAGATGGTGATGGAAGTGATAAGATGGCCCATTAGCTTTAACCTTAGCGTGTTGAATTTCCTATGTAGCATGTTACAGAGTGCCATCCTGTCTAGTATTTAACAACATTAAAACTGTAATTTGCAATGCATCATTTCAAAGAAATATAACGAGCAGCCAGTACCAAATTTGCTAAGTATTGGCCATTTCATGCTGGGTATTCACTGTAATAGATTTATTATTGTACAAATCAAACCATTGTCTGGAAGTATTGATTGACAGTGTAATGTATAGGAGTGGGAGAATGTAAAAGGCTAAATGGTGAGAAAAGGGAATATTTCAGGCAGGTTTCAATAGAAGTATGCCATTCATTGATGTGTTCCTTGCACTTGTGTAGATAATTGTGTAATGGTTGATTTGCCTGTGTTACCCTAAATTGTAAGTCAGAAATAATAAGACTTAATTTACCTAAAAACACTATGCTTTAAATATGCATAACAATATTCTGTTTTAGAATGATGAGAACTGATTCTTGATAATGTTTAATAAAGTTCAGATGACTAATCCTCTCTTGATTATGCAATAATTAATCAAATATGGATAGGTGAGCCAATTTTTTTAATAATCTTGAAGTTGAGTTTTGTGTTTAAAACTGCACTGAATGAATTGAGAATTCATTCAGATAATTAATGTCAATTAATCAACTATAGCGCACAGTTAAATTTTCAGTATTTATTTCATCCTAACGTTCTGTGAAGTAGGATTTTCAGTTTTTGTACCGAATAGAAGGAACCATTCCAGCACAAAGTAACATGGTGGTCAGTATCTTATTTATTTTTCTGTAAATTAAAATATGTCACTAATCTATCTGTTACTGGCAGTTAATCAACATGTGGCTTGAAGTAGTATGTTGCGGGTAGTATGCTGTGCTTTCTCTTTGTTAATATTCCAATGCGATTTTCTTGATTTGGAAGAGTACCTAACTAGTATGTGTCATAAATAACATGATGTACTTAAAGTGTACTTAAAAAGATGGAAAATGCAACATGAAAAAGTGTGATACTAGGGTTCAAGAGGGGAAAACAAGAGGCCATTATAATGAGGATGTGGTATGCTGAGAAAGACTGTGAGTAGAAAAATGAAACATATCATAAATTGAATGAACGCCTAACCTCAACAGCCAAGTGGTTAAACTAGTCTGTGTTTTATAAAGTTAGTTCTCTAGAATCTATTCATAGAGAACATCCTATGGCAAACAAAATGTTTCCTTTTTATCCAATTGTGTTAGTGCTTTTCAATGTATAGGAGAATGATTGGTTGCCATTAGATAGGTGTTCTCATGAGCAGATGTTCCCATTAATCTGCTAATAAGCAGCAAATTCAGCAAGGTGACAGTGTTTTTATCATTCAGCATCTTGAAAAGGATGGACAAAAGCTGAGAACAAGTGATAGAATACTAGTCACTGGGTAATTTTATCATGAAAGTTTGATCATTGCTTTCTCTCCTTGTAATAAATCTCTGCTAAGTTATTTTATTATAGTAATATTTGAGATATTCAAATATTGTTGTTTATTGTTTTTATTTGATAAAGCATTTGCTTTTTGAGTGCAATCGTGAGGCACAAGGCTGGGTTGCAATATACAAACAACATATTTTGTGTGGCAGGCCATAGAATTAAGCATGACACAGTATAAATATTTCATCTAGCAAAGATCCTTCATTGGAATGTTTAAAAGCAGATAAGATTAATGTATATTGGTAGTCTCATATGATGTGTGAATTAGGTGCACTTACACCTTTATCTACAGCTTATAACAACATTTTTCTTTGGGGGAGAAAAGTACAGAATTTTTTCATACAGAGAGAAATTATAAACAGTAAACTGGACCATTCCCTGTGTAGTGTTTTCCTAACAAACAGAAAAGTTTCAAATGATATTTAGAGTTATTCACCATAGAAAATTACAAAAGCTCAGCTTTCTCTTTCATGTCATTTTTTGATTTTCTTTAGGGCATAAAAATAAACATTATTGGAATTAAGTATTTTAAAATAACAATGGGAATTGTGCACAAAATGGAAATAATGGAAAAATGAACCTTTTGAATAGAATTGCATTCATGCAGCTTTCAATTGCCCAAAATGAAGGTGATCTATTTATTTCATCTTATAATATTAGATAAAATGAGGAAGGAAGTCACTATTCTTTGGATCTGGATGTGAGCTGAAATGAAGCTGCACAGCACATAGAATAAAATCTCACGTCAAGGTAAACCTTTGAAAATGTTGAGAGCATTTTTTTTAACAAAATTTTCTTGATGGATGCAAGGCTTTGCTGGCCACTGTATTCAGTGAGGGAGCCAAATCTAGGCAGCAGGTGAAAGAGGAATGCATTTTCCCAGCTCCTGCATCTGTTAAGCTGCTAATCAGGGGCTGCTTGGAAGTGGCCCTGCTGGGTTTCAGAGTATGCCGTTAGCTGCTTTTAGCAAATCACACTCGCAGCGGTAGGCTTGACTTTGGAATGGATTCACAAATTTTCTGCTGGTACGAAAAAAAATTATCATCTCAGGCCAGGTTTCTTTCTGAAATTAATGATTAGGACATATGGAAAATGTGTCAAATTGTGATAAAATGCTCAGTCAAAATTACTTGTGCATTTTGTCTGGAATTGAAGACAAAATGAAATCATTCGCTCTGCCTTGCTTTTTGTTTTCTGTCCATTTCTGTCAATTCTCTGAGGGGAAAAATATACCCCCATCTTTTATTGTAATCAAATTTATCTGGCATCTCTTACCCTTTTAAATTACTTATGCTACAGTTGTCTGGCTACTGGTAGGTTTTAGTGAATTTATTTATTTATTTATTTATTGTTCTAAAGTGAAGCTTTGTGACATGTTGTGCACAGTACTTCCTAAGGGACCTTGAGAAGACAACATCAGAAGTACTTTAAATCACAAATTGTTACTTTAAAATGTTTAGAATCTCTGTGCCTCAGAAAAGAGGAAAAATACCTCTGATGTAGAAACAACCTTTAAAAATACTTTTCCTGAGTTTTAACTGATGCATCATTTTCTTATAGAATATAGAATCACTACTATGATACATGTTGTCAAGGGTGCTTTTTATTCTTTCATTTTTGCCAGTCTGTATGATCTTTGACCTAAACAATTCATTGCACAGCATTTTGGCGTATATATCTCCCAAGCCACCAGGAACTGACTTCTTTTGTGTCCTTTGTCAAATAGGAAAGAGACAATTGATCAAATATATACAAATTACACGTACTTAACTTATTATCTAAAAATGTTTTCAGATTATTGTTTCTGGAATATCTGGTTTGTGGTAAGTTGGCTACAGTACTTTATAGGCTAGAGAACCTAAAGGGTTGTGAGCTGAATGGGAACACCCCACTTTTTGTTTTAGTGATACTAAGCTTTTCCTTTATATCATTTACTGTTGTTTAAAGTTTAGTTTGAAGTCCACTTTGAAGAATCAACCGTCTCAAACCAAATGATCAAACAGGAATTAGGGAGAATGTTTAAAGTGAAAGTATATGCTCGTTTTTACTGCAATTCCCCACAAAAATACTAGTGAGAAAACTATTATGTATTTGTGAGCACAAACATGCTTTTATAATTTCCTCTATGATTGTTCAGAGTATACCATTTCAGGTTTAAACCCTTGAGATTGACTGTGTAAAGTCACCTGAATGGAAGGTTTAATCAAACATCAATTTCAAGTGTAGTGCAGAGCTAATAAAAAATACTACTATCTAACTGTATTGTGGATATCTTTTGTTTAGATATTTTCTTTCTATGAATACATATTTTCAAACAAGCTGTATTATTAAGAATTTGGCTTGGTTCTTTAAAACATCAGTTTATTGAAATAATACCTTAACATTCACCAAGTACTTTGACTTGTACAAAATAACATGTGTTTAATGATCGGAATTGCCTGAACTTCTGTTTCAAATCTTTTTTTCCCCCAGTTTTGAAAGTGTCTCGTTCTGAAGCAGTCTTTGTTTAAAATCACAAGGGAAAACTTAAAAGTTTCAAGTGCCTTAACTGCTCACATTAATTCTCCTCTATTTTAAATGAGGACTGTAGTGAAGCATACTAAAGATGAATTTACTAGTGTAATTAAAATAAAGCTTATCGATCAAAACACTGAAGTTTTTTTAATGAATGCAGACATGCATTCATATGTTTCAAATTATGTGTGAAGCCATAGGATTTCTTTTGGTACTCTTACTGTAAGATTATTTAATGTCTCTTCAGTTTTGAAGTCTGCCACGAAAATCCTTGCCAATATTAAATATGTGCAGTAGTTGTTGGAAATAAAATTCTATGGCAAGACCATTTGTTGGTGTTATAAATTTTTAGGAATTCAAAGTTTCTTTTCGTTTTCATAAGAGATTTATACTACTTCAGAATAACTGAGTGCATACAGCCTGTGAGTCACAACTTACTGTTTTTAAGAATAAAATTGTTGCATTTCAATTAGGCAAATTATTCTAAACTACACCTTAACTAAAATTAATTCAATGGACTTGTTAAACTATGGTTGTTTATAACTTAATATAACATGTCCTCATTTATTTAATATTAAATGCATTCATTTTAGTTTTTGTACACTTTAAAAAAGTGCTTTTGTACTTACAGAAATTGCATTATGCCCTTGGAGACTAAATTTTAAAAATGTTAATCCAAGAAGAATTTATATAACAAATTAAGCTATTTCTTAAAGCAGCTATTTAAATTCTGAAAGTTATGTCTGCAGATTATTAAAGAAAATTGTGATTAATATTTTTGGAACAAAAATGCTTTCTGACCTTTTCTTAACTAAAAAGAAACTTAGAAACATAATTTGGAAGTAATTAATGTTTATGTTTTCACAACATAACCTTTTTGTTCATTTAAATAAAATAGAAGATTAGTCCAGATGAGACGTGCTTTAACTGGGCACATTGCAGAGTTTTTTGAAAAAACGCTCATGAACCAAATGCACAGTTAAATCTGGGTTACATTAGTGGCTCGAGGCCTCTAACTGTGACCTGCTGTTAAATTGGATCAGACCTTACTCAGAAGATGGTGCTAAATTTTCTGCTTTGATCAAAAAAACTGACGGGGGATGGTTTTGGCGGGAACACCAGAAGAATCCATTTTTTTCTCACAATGTTTTATACGTGTGAGGAATGAGTTATCATTTTCCATATTTTTAGGTTTAATGTTTTTTTCAGCTGTTTCTCTCTTGGTGGCAAGTGGCTGGTACTTTATTACATTTAAAAGGCAAACCCATAAATGGTTATACATATTGAAGCTGGAATCAATGGAATTAAATTGAGATTTATTCCCAGACATGGTTGCGCTGTAATGTGTAATATCAGGAATCACTTCCTTTTGGATTATATGAAAAAGTTAGCCAAAAACTTTAGTAAATGTTTAAAATTGGATTTAAAAAAACACTTAAAATTGGCTTCTGCAGAAGTATCTGAATATAGTATGATAATTATAATACACATACACAATAATTTTGCCTGTTTGTTATTTTACCATTAAAATCAGTAGATGAAACAAAAGAAAGTAAAATACCATGAACTAATATGCAAAAAAAAAGTTTGGTTTTCACTGTTCTTAATTTGATAATGCTCCATTAGCAATCATAATGGGAGAATATTGCAATATTTACTATTAATAGATATTACCAGCAGAATTCTCATAATTCTCTTTTTCATTATTCATCTATGCATTATTAGCCATCATCTTATGAAGCCATATAAGCAATTAATGCAAGAATTACTAGGAATAATTATAAAACAAAGAAAAAATCCATCTTTTGCTAAAGAAACTGACTGCCTACATTGAGAATTTAACCAGAATTTTATTATAACATTTTATTCTTTAAATTTATGGCAAATAAATGTGTTGTCAACCAATTTTAAGACTTCCTTGCAATTAACTTCTTGTAAGAAAACACTAGAAAGAGCTTTCTTCTTTTCTTTGATATTGTTCTTTTGTATTTTTTTCCTATTCTGTATTGGATTCTATTTGATTCTATTTTGTCTTTCTGCTGATAAATCATGTGAATGACATGATTACTGATCAATGCTTCATATTAAAACTTTGTCTATGTATTCTAAAACAAACACAGCTTGCAACAATTTCCAGCCTATCAAATCTTTGCAGTGATTAATATCTGGGACAAATTGCTTTGAAAGAACACAGTGTAATGTTTGTGCAATTTTGAGTGAGGATAGTTGGCAATGATACATAGTTTGAAGGATAAATATTCATTTCCTATCTTTTTTTACCTATTATCTATATTTGGTTTTCAACATTAATTTATGTCACACCATATTAAGTAAAGTTGTCAATGTTTTAAGGGTTAACAGCTTCACTTTTCATTTGCACCAAATGTTTTAAATTAATATACCAGGGTGTTGTCATCATAAAATTACCATCTTACATTTCAATTGAATACATAAATTATTGCAGTAATAATGTGATGTAAAACATAATCTATACTCAAAGAACAATCATGTATTGGAAAGCCCCTGGTGGTGTTTCATGAGAAAATGCATAACCATGTTGGTAAGATATTATCAAAGAACATATCATAATCCACTCCTTCCTTGTAAGTAAAAGGAAATTGCATGTAAGGATCCATGTTACAAATGTTATTTACTACCTTAGATTGTTCATTTTTTTGTCTTCTCAGTAATTATCAAGGCAAAGCATATCTGTAATGGAGAATAGAGTATGTTGCCATGCTTTACTCACTGTGAGGAGGCAGCACTTTCAGTTCAAAAATAACACGGGTTAAACACACGGTAGATGTTCCTTTGTTCTTGCTTAAAACCTTGCATGCACACATTGACAGAAACATATCTTTTACTGCTCAACTTCTCATAGTCTGATCTATTCAAACACGTGTCCCAGGAGGTGAATGATTATGCATGCTTTCCCTCAATTTTCCTTTCCCACTTCTTTTACTCCTTCACTCTCAGTTTCTGCAGCAGGACTCAATTATCTGCCATCATGGAAGAGGCCTGAGGTGCACCAGAAAAAATGATAATCAAGAATTCCTTTGTTGCCTTGCACTTATTGTAAAGCTAGACTATAACATGGCTACTCACTAACAAAAGGAAATGAAATACAAATAATAAAATAGTTCATGAAAAGCTTTTTTTAAAATGTTGATGAATGACAATGAAAGTGGACAAGAGTGAGGCTCTAATGTGCAGGATATTTCCACAAGTTCTGGATTCTTCAAATCAATTGAGCACTAATGTAGATTTATTTATTTTTCCTACACACTGTAGATAACAGCATGTAAATAGACATGATATACGACAGCTCAATATTTCGCCACCTAAAACGAGGCTTTTTTACACAGTTGGCATATAAATCAATCATCTCTTTTCATCAATGATATGTTGTCCTCTCATTAGTCATCAGCCTCAATTTTGCACCTCAGAAATCAAGTTTTATTCAGCTTATGTTGTAAGTCAGCACATGGGATCAAGCAGATGATACAGATGATATTGTGAAGAAGACGTGCAGGAGTTTACGACAGGCCCACAAAGTGCAAATCCCACATAGAATGGTGAGTTTTGTTATTCACTTATAGTCCGTGGGCATCGCTGGCTAGGCCAACATTTAGTACCAATCCCGAAATGTCCCAGATAAGGTGCTGGGGAGCTGCTTTTTGGAACTGTTCACATACTGTAGGTACACCCACAATGTTGTTAGAGTGACAAATAGAAATGGATCCTCCTGCAAAACGAATGAAGTGTGGAGCTGCTTTCAAGCTAAAAATCATAACTTATGTTAACTTATCAAATAATTGTTTTGCATTGATAGAATATACATGAAAATTTGGGGGAGAATGGAAGAAGAAATCCACTCTGCAGAATATGCCCAGACTACATGTAGCATGAGAACAGTGACCAGACATCGGCTTTATCTTGAGAACCATGTATTGGATTGAGTTCCCAAAAACTTTTGCAATGATTACATTGTTATCAGAAATATAATTTACGTAAGACAAAGGAGCAGAAGTAGGCCATTCAGTCCATTGAAACTATTCCACACGTCAATAAAATTATTGCTCATCTGATAATCGCCAAATCCATTATCCTTAACCCTTGATTCCCTCACTGATTAAAAATCCGTCTATCTCAGCCTTGAATGTATATAATGACCCACTCTCAACAATCCTGTATGATAAAGAATTCCACCACCCTCCAAGAGAAGAAATTGCTTCTCATCTCTGTCTTAAATATTAAAAATCACACAACACCAGGTTATAGTTCAACAGATTTATTTGGAAGTACAAGCTTTTGGAGCACTGCTCCTTCATCAGCCTTGTCCACTCCAGTCCAACACCGGTACCTCCACATTATGTCTTAAATGTGTGAACCCTTATTCTGAGACTATGGCCTCTGGTCTCAGAGTCTCCCAGAAGGAGAAAAGTCCTTTCTGCATTTACCTTGTCAATTCTGCTCAAGATCTTGTATGTTTCAATAAGGTAGCGTCTAGTTCTTTTATATTACAATAAATGCAGGCCAAATCAATCATTGTCTCCTCATAAGACCATCCCTCCATACCTGGGATCAGCATCATGAATCTTCTCTGCACTGACTCCAGTGCCATTATATCTTTCCTCAGATAATGGGCCCAAAACTGTTCACAGTATTCCAGCTGTGGGGTCTGACAAGTATAGTTGCATAGTTTTAGCAAAACCACATGACTTTTATACTCTATTCTTTTTTAAATAAAGATATGTAGCACTTAAGCAGGCTAAATCAAACCCTGAGTCTAACAGAGTTCAGACCAACAGCTATTTAGTGTGAATGAAACAGGTTACTGCTGTGACAGAGGACCAGGCTCACTCAGAGACTACCAAGAGATTTCAGTGCCAAAATGATCAGTCTCTGTCAGTTCATCATCAAGCAGCAGTAGCAGCAACATGAATACCAAATAATTCATATCAGCAGCAATGATGAAATGTCCCGGAATTTCCATATGCTCATCAACCAAACTGTAGAGCGGAAAGGGTGAAAATTACAAGACATGAGAAGGTGAGATTCACAGTGGTATTAGCCTGCTTGGCCAATAGACCATTAAAGCCTACGGTAATTTCCACACCTAAGTGCAGGAATCTTTGTGCATGTATATGACAGCGGTTGGACGGATGAAGGAAAAGAGTGATGATGTGTGGAATTGGAGTCACAGCAACCTATGTAATGAGGCCAACAACTCAATGGTGAGGGAGATGACTAGGTCTCATAGGTGGAATCTTCTGGGCGAACATGGAACCTTTAGAAGGGCAGGTGGGGGGAATCTTAATTGGCAGGAGATATCAATTCCCCGCCAGAGGGTTAAAGTTTCACTGCTCAGTTCCCAGAGCCTTTCAGGCGATCACTTTTCCTGACCGAAATGCTCAAACTTCACTAGCTTCAGTCCTTCATAACCAAGCCATTTCTTTGTGCAAACACTTTCAGTGTTTCGGTAACCTTCTCCATGTTGATCAACACACGAGAGGTCTCAATCATATACAGTATAGCTTGTTGTTAAACGTTTATACTGTTAGAGGCGAAGTTTGCCCAAACAAAGCAGATACATCTGTTGACCTTAGTAAACTTGACTGGTACAGACAAGTGGGACTGAAATCAAAAAGGGGCCAACTTCAAAAGGTGACCTTTTGTGGTTGCATCTTGTCCCAAGTAACTCTTGAGTAAAAATGGTTCATTTTTTCAGTTGTGATGAGAAATCAGGACCTATTGGTACATGAGCCGATGTGTGTTGTGGCTTCTTTTACGTTTGCAAATGTGAACCTTGGCAGATGTGCGAAAGGCAATAAAAGTCAGAATGAAGCATTGGTCGTTGATATGAAATGACAGGCATTGATTGCACATGAGGCATCTGATGGAAATACCTGGTGCCCAATCTCTTGTGTGACAGCCCTCTGCAATGTTAACTTTATAATGATATAATCATAGGGACATGAAGCATTGAGTGGTTAGTGGTATTTTCCCCAGCAGAATGCAGTAGATCAGTCATTCTCTTGTTGCAAGGAGTCCGGTTTCCTTGAGTGGTTCACAGCCGTTGACATTCATAGCCACCTCATTCAGGGCTGCCCTCTTCAGTCACAGTGAGCTCTTGTTGGTGTCCACAATGAAAAGATCGTCCTTTACCTCCTGGGCAGCCTTCAGGTAAACATCAAGGAAGGTGTCCTAAATCTTGGTGCTGGTTTCGCCTTGTCTGTGACATTTCCAAAGATAAGTGAGGTTAGTGAGCAGAGGTTGAATGATGTTCCTGGGTTGCAGAGGATGAAGTACTCATCTTTAAGCCTTTTCAAACCCTTTAAAGTATGGGGATCCTGGAAAATCCCAGTGGGCTTTTGAACTTCCTGTCCATTTAAATGTTGCATTTTAATTACATATGCATATTAGATTAGATTACTTTACAGTGTGGAAACAGCCCCTTCGGCCCAACAAGTCCACACCAACCCGCCAAAGCGCACCCACCCAGACCCATTCCCCTACATTTATCCCTGCACCTAACACTACAGGCAATTTAGCGTGGCCAATTCACCTAATCTGCACATTTTTGGAGTGTGGGAGGAAACCGGAGCACCCGGAGGAAACCCACACAGACACGGGGAGAGTGTGCAAACCCCACACAGTCAGTCGCCTGAGGCGGGAATTGAACCCGGGTCTCTGGCGCTGTGAGGCAGCAGTGCTAGCCACTGTGCCGCCCATATGTAATGAGCTGCAAAAAAAAGCGCAGGAAAACTTGTCCTGCCCCCAAGCAGGAGTTCTTTTAGTTTTTATTCCCATTTCTATATTTAGTCTCAAAAAAAGAGAAAACATCATTCCATATTTTGCATGAAATTAGGAGTGGTCTGCATAGAAATGACAGTCTAGATTAGAGTGATGATTTGGAGATGCCGGTGTTGGACTGGGGTGTACAAAGTTAAAAATCACACAACACTAGGTTATAGTCCAACAGGTTTAATTGGAAGCACACTAGCTTTCGGAGCGACGCTCCTTCATCAGGTGAATATAACCTGGTGTTGGACTATAACCTGGTGTTGTGTGATTTTTAACTTAGATTAGAGTGGTGCTGGAAAAGCACAGCAGGTCAGGCAGCATCCAAGGAGCAAGAAAATTGACGTTTTGGGCAAAAGCCCTTCATCAGGAATGAAGGCAGGGAGCCTCTGGGGTGGAGAGATAAATGGGAGGGGGGGGTGGGGCTGGGGAGAAGGTAGCCAAGAGTACAATATGTAGATGGAGGTGGAGATAAAGGTGATAGGTCAGAGAGAAGGGTAGAGTGCATAGGTGGGAAGGAAGATTGGCAGGTAAGACAGGTCATGAGGATGGTGCTGAGCTGGAAGGTTGGAACTGGGGTAAGGTGGGGGGAGGGAAATGAGAAAATTGGCGAAGTCCACATTGATGCCCTGAAGTTGAAGTGTTCTGAGGCGGAAGTTGAGGCGTTTATGACACCAACATTGCAGTTGTACCAAGGAATCTAATATAAATTGTTCAAACCTTGGGTGCCTTTTTCTATTCTCATGAGGGATGTCAGCATCACTGGCTGGACTAGCACTTATTGCCTGTGCCCAGGATGGCCCTGAAAAGATGGTGGTGAGCTGCCTTCTTGAACTGCATGTGCTCAAGATACACTCATAATGCCCTAAGGGAGGGGTTCCAGAATTTTGATCCAGTAATAGTGAAGGAACAGAGACCTTTTTCCAAGTCAGGATGAGGAGACACTTGGAATGTGTGCCTCAAGAAGCCTTTCATGATTCAGGTTTGTGCGATTGGAGTAGGTAGATGGTTGACAGGGAAAATATGGGCGGCACGGTGGCACTGTGGTTAGCACTGCTGCCTCACAGCGCCAGAGACCCGGGTTCAATTCCCGCCTCAGGCGACTGACTGTGTGGAGTTTGCACATTCTCCCCGTGTCTGCGTGGGTTTCCTCCGGGTGCTCCGGTTTCCTCCCACAGTCCAAAGATGTGCAGATCAGGTGAATTGGCCATGCTAAATTGCCCGTAGTGTTAGGTAAGGGGTAGATGTAGGGGTATGGGTGGGTTGCGCTTCGGCGGGGCAGTGTGGACTTGTTGGGCAGAAGGGCCTGTTTCCACACTGTAAGTAATCTAATCTAATCTAATCTAAAAATATAGATGTGCCACGTGATGCTTTGTAGTTTCATTTTCAAGTCATTGGATGCTAATAGTGCATAAACTATCATCAAATTGTTCAATAAATACATAATATCCAGTTCAGTGATTAGAGAGGAAAATGATTTGTTGTGGGGGGGGGTGGTTTCTGGAAGTGAGCATGATAAATCTGATCCAGAGTGGGAGCCTTACCATGTTACCATAGTAAAAGTGAATGAATTTGATGAACTCTTTGCACCAGCTGTTGAAAGCAATGTGTAAAATGCTTTTAGTGTGGCTAAAGGTATCCTTGTTGAATTAATTCTATACACTGTCCAACGTTAACTTAATATGAATTCCAATTATATATTTTATACACAGTTCAAAATCCTGGTCACCCACATGTACTTTCAGTTCATTTTTTCTATTTGTGAGTTGACCCTCATTTTTTTGGAATGATTTTGACAATTTCAATAGTTGATTTATAAGTTTCAATCGATAGTAGCAATAATTCTTTTGGTGTTTCATATGTTTAAATTGACTGTTTAATTATGTAATCAGTGACTGACATTGTTATGGCCAAATGAGGAATGAAAATTGGCCCTTTTCCTTTTAAACCCCTTTCAACCAATTTCAGAAAATATTTTTTATTTCTTTTTGTGGCAGGCAGCTATCACTGGTTAATTAAAAGATAGTTAACTAAAAACAAATGAAATAGCCAGAATAGAAAGTTTCTTGAATGGAAGAAGGTGTTTGATTTTAAACCCAAGGTTAGATATCTAATTGCTCACTTGTATCGTGCAGCAAAGATGAAACCAATAGATCTTGAGTTCTCTGTAATCAGTTGTTGTCCAAGGAGAGGGAGAGAGAGTATTCCAAATCTTGCTTACACATCTTTGTTTCTTTGCAGCTGCTGTATTGCTCAGAAACAAACTTGATCCAAAATTGTCTTGCAAATAGGAGGCAAAGGGTGACAATGAAGGGTTGTTTCTATGTTTGGAATTCTGTGACTAGTGATGTACTACAGCGATCGTGCTGGGATCCTAGCTGTTTGTTAGATACATTAACAGCTTGGATGTGAATGTAGAGTTGTAATTAATAAGCTTGCGGATGACACAAAAAATGATGGTGATATTGCTAGTGAGGAGGATGGTCTCAGGCTGCAGTATGGTATTAATCAGCTGGTAAATTGGGTAGAGCAGTGGCAGATCCTGATAACTATGAGGGGATTTTGGAGGTCTAAGCAGGGAAGGATACCCAATGAATGGCATGTTCCTAGGAGTACTGAAGAATAAAGGGACCTTGGTGTACAAGTCCTTTGATCCCTGAAGGTGGACAAGGTGGTGAAGACGGCATATAGGATGCTTGCCTCCATTAGATGTAGTGTGTAGAATATAGAAGCACAACTTTATAAAACACTGGCAAGACCACAGCTGGAATATTATGTGCAATTTTGGACTTTACACAGTTGGCAGGATGCGATTGTGCCATAAGACACAGGAACAGAAATTAGGCCATTCGGCCCATCGAATCTGCTCCGCCATTCAATGATATAAGTTTCTCAACTCCATTTTCCAGCTTTTCCCTGTAACGCTATATCTCTGTGACAATCAAGGAGTCACTGGACAGGGTGCGGAGGGGAGGAGGGTGCGGAGGGGAGGAGGGGGCGGCGGCGGGGGTGGGAGGGAGGGAGAGATGTAGATTCTGATTGAGGAGGGCAGTTTAAGTTCAGGGGTAAGTGTTCTAGTGGAGATCAGAGAAAAAGTTTTTTTCACCCAGAGGATGTTAGAAATATAGAATGCACTACTAGAGAGGGTTTTCTCGGCAGGTACTACGTAACATTTAAGAAGCATCTCAATGAGCTCCTAAAATGCCAGGGCATAGTAAGCTATTGCCCAAGTGAAGGTAAATGGGATTAGTGTAATTTGGTGTTTGTTGTTCAGCATAAACAAGGTAGGCTGAAAGTTTTTTTCTATGCTGTGTAACTGTCGTTCTAAGCAGCCGTTCAAAGTGTAAATTCGCAGGTACAGTTCCATTGTTGTTTTTCAAGTTGGATGATCTGCTGTTGACTTGAATGTGTAAATTCCAGAAAAGGGGGAATCAACCAGGACATACAGTTCTGAGTTTCAGTGCCTTTTATTACAAAATTAATTTTGGCTAAGCCTGATTTTAATTTACTCATAGTTAGATGCAACCATTTAAAAGCAATATTTGTCCCTTTTTAAAAAGACACTTTAGTTGATGAAGGTATCGGGCATTGAAATCAGGTGATGAAGATGGAGCTAGGAAGTGGGAGTTGTCTACAAGCCTCTAAACAATCATGGTGGGATTAGTAAACAAACATTTAGTGACCATGTAGTTAGGGTGCTACAGTAATCATGGGTGATTTTAATCTACATAGTGACTGGCGAAGGCACATTTGTAAAAATAATGTGATGGATCGTAAGTACCCGAAATGTTGAATTTTTAGACCAGTACATTGAAAAACCAACTCAGGAGCAGGCTATCCTAATTTGATTTTGTGCTCAGAGAATGATGAATGAAGAACCTAGTTGTGAAAACAGGGCTGAAAGTGTCTATGATTGAATTCTTCATTGGGCTAGGGAGGGAAGTAGTCCAAGCCAAAGCAAGGGTCCCAAATCTAAACAAAGAGGAGGAGCTGAGGACCATGTGAATGGTAGTCAGTGTCACCAGGAGGAGGGGGTGAGTTGAGGACCATGTGAATGGTAGTCAGTGTCACCAGGAGGAGGGGGTGAGTTGAGGACTATGTGATAGGCAGTGAACGAAGTGGACAGGATGAGGATATGGTGACTTATGATCAGCATCATGAAGAGGAGTGGGTGAGGGGTGAGTTGAAGACTATTGTAGAAGAGCAGACAGATTGGCAACTGACCTGAGTGGGATGGGACATGATCAAGAATTTCTTTTAAGAATTAAGGATAAAATAAAAGCAAGAGTCTGTATTATATTTAGTTAAGATATATCTGGAAGCTCAGGCCCATGAATCTGCACAGTGTGGGAAATCTTAGATGGTCCTAGCTCTTGGATGGGCATGTATGCAGGAGGTGCCTCCAGCCAGCGGTTTTGGAGCTTGACCTGCAGCTGGGGCATGTTGCTGCATTGATGAGGTTCATTAATAACACATTTCAGGAGATGGCCACCCTTCAGCTTAAGGAAGTGCAGGCCTAGAGGAAACGGCTAACTTCCAGACTGAAGAAGGGTCTAGGCATGTAGAGAGAATCCATTAATGCATCTTGCACTCAAACCATTTTTTGATGTTGGAAAACTGGGAGTGTTCCTCTGTGAAGTTCAGTCAAGACTGTGAGTGGTCCAGCTTTTCAGGAGTGGGTGGAGGTAAAGAAATTTGTAAAGTGTTGTTGGTAAATGACTAAAAGTTACCTTTATTTCAGATACTTATTAAGAAATCTCAAAGCAATCAAGTACTGAAACAATGATTTAAACTTTATTGCATGTAACAATCAAAATAAGACCTCACAAGTCAGCTAGTTAAGCTTCACAGCCCAACTTGGCTATTACTCAATTAATGATGGAATCTGGTTAGGATTTCACGAACAGTATCTATCTCTGGAAGTCATAAGTTTCAAACATTGTGCAGTGTTGTTCGTCAAAATTCTGCTGCTGTATTGTTCTACTGTTGGATTCTTAAACAGTTTCCTCACTTTCAAGTTTGTGATATGATATAATTGATGATTCTTTAGGTTCTTTAATGCCCAACATTGATTCCACTTTTGAAGACCTCAATTCTGTAGCCTGCTTTCTTATCAGAAGTAGCTCTCCTGTTCCTTGTTACATTTGGGGTTAGCCGTCTGTTGGAAAACACAGATTTTCCTGCAATTAACCCTTTACTTCAGGACATTCCTTCTGCAAGCAATCATAATTGCCAATTTGTTACATCATCAAGCCGTGTTATCGCCTCTCCCCCAATAAACAGCTTGCTTATGTTGCTTTTGGCTCCTCCTTCTCAGGGATGGATAATTAGCATGTTGCTTTTAGTTCTTTTATAACCGTTTCTCCTTGTCCCTTTCATCTCGGGAAACAATTTATTACAGAAAAAGTTTTTGCTGCTTCTTTCAATCCATTAATTTATTAAAGTTCTGAGGTTTGCATTGTCACAAAAAGCAATAGTGGCACAGGGGATTGGTTTGTGAGGAGAGCAGACATGTGCTTTTGGGGATGTAAATATGAATCCAGAATGGTATTTGCCTCCGATGTGTCAGAATCAAGATTGTCATGGAGTGGCTACACTGGGCATTCTGAAGGTGAAGGTGAACAGTCAGAGGTCATGGTCCATGTTGGGATCAATGTCTCAGGAAGAATGAGAAATTAGGTTTTGCAAACAGACTTTAAGAGGTGAGGTAAATGTAAAACGTAGTAATCTCTGGATTACTCCCAGTGTCACACAATAGGGAGCATAGGAATTAAAGGATAGAGCAGATGAAAATGTGGCTGTAGAGGTGGTACTGAAGGGACGGCTTTTGATTCCTGAGACATTGGGACTGTTTTTGGGTAGTTGGGACCTGTACGAGTTGAACAGGTTATATCTGAACAGGAATGGGACCAACATCCTCAGAGGGAGGTTTGCAGCCGCTATTGGGATGAATTTAGACTGGTTTGGCTGGAGTAGCAAGTAGTTCAGAGGGGACAGAAGCAGAAATGGAATGAGAATTTAAAGGACAAATGAGTGTGGAAGGCAGAGAAAATGTGGTCTAGATTAGAAAGAAGTGAATTTAACTATTCTAAATGCAATGCACTTTGATGCAAGGAGCTTGAGGAATGAGATGGAGAAGCTAAGGGCACAGATAGGCACTTGGGAGCAGAATATCATGGCTATGAACAAAACTTAGCTGAAAAATGAGCAGTATTAGCAATTCAAAGTTCCTGGTGATTGGGTATACAGAGGTAACAGAGATGGGGGGATGTTGCGGAATTAATTAAAGAATCAATTATAGCAGTGAGGAGGAATGATATCTTGGAAGGATCATTAAATAGGTAAAAGTGAATAATGCAAAAGGAGTAAACACATTGTTGGTGTGTTCTATAGAGAGAGAGGATCAAAAATATAATCAAATTTTAAAAACGTGTAAGAATAGTATAGCAGTAATAGTGTAGGATTTTAATTATCCAAATAATTGGGATAATTCTAGTATGCAAAATAAAGAGGGAACAAAATTTTAAATGGCATCCAGGAGAAAGCTTTTAGCTAGTTCTTAGAAAGTTCAATTAGAGGGGAGACTCTTCTGGACCTAATATTTAGAACTAAGTCCCAACAGGTATAAGGAATATCAATGGGTGAGCATTTTGGAGATAGTGACCATAAATCAGTTTGATTTAGAATAGTTATGGAAAGGGGTATGTGGGCCATGAGTGCAAATTCTAAACTGGGGAAAGGCTAATTTTACGATGCTAAGACACGATTTGGTTCAAGTGGTTGTGGAACAGCTTCTTACGGATAAAGTTGTGAGAGAGCAGTGGGAGCATTCAAGGAGAAAATAGACAGAGCACATGACAATAAGTTCCTGCAAAGCCTTAACATAAGGGGTGAGTTGTTTGCAATGGAGTTGGTGAATTTATTAAAAGACAGTTTAATACTTAAGGAACAAATGCATGCATTCACATGTTATACTTTCTTTCAGATGTATGGACACAACAGGAAAACTGACCAACTGTGATTAATACATGAAAATAATGATTGTGTTAGATCCAAAGAGGACTCATATAAAATTGCTGGAAAAAGTAGCACGTCTTAGAACTGGGAATCGTTTAGAATTTTAGAAAAGAATGACAAGAGGTTGATTAAGAGGGGAAAAGTAGGGTATGAAAATAATTATGAAAGGAGTGTAAAAGTGGACCATCAGAACTTCTACAAATACATGAAAATAAAAAAAAGATTAGTGAAGGCTAATATAGGCATCATAAAGCTGAAGCAAGAGATCAAAAATGAAGAACAATGAATTAGCAGAGCAATTAAATAACTATTTCTGTTCTGTCTTCACAGATACACAAAAAAAGTCTTTTTGGAAGTTATAGATAAGCAAGGTCATTTGGGAAAGACAAATTTAAAGAAATTAGTACAGGTTAAACAAAAGTGCTGGAATAATTAATGAAATGGAAAAATGAAAAATTCCCAGGGCTTGGTAATCTAGATCCCAGGTGCTAAACGATGTGACTGTTAAAAATGGGAATGCCTCAAGATGATAAGATATAGAAACAATTAGGCAATTTGGCCCATCAAGTCTGCTCCACCATTTGATCATGGCTGATATATTTCTCAACCCCATTTTCCTGCCTTCTCCCCAAAACCGTTAATCTCCTTACTAATCTAAAATCTATCTATCTCTGTCTTAAATACACTTGGTCTCCATAATCTTCTGCAGCCTTAGTCATTATTTTTCAAAATTATGGCGATTCTACAATAGTCCCAGAAAATTGTATGGTGGTAAATGTTAACCTACTGTTTAAAAAGGGAGGAAAGTTGAAACACAGGAATTACAGAGCAGTCAGCCTCTCATCAGTAGTAGTGGAAAATGCCGTTTATTATAAAGAATGTGCTAACAGGATACTTAAAATATCCCAACAGTATCAGACAAAGTAAGCGTAGATTTCTTAAAAGGAATTTATTTGACAACCCTGTTGGAGGCTTTTGTGGATGTGATTCGTAAAGTAGATGAGGGAAATTGTGCAATTGTATTTTCAGGAAGTTTTTGATAAAGTTCCACAGAAGAGATCATTGCACAAAATCAAAGCTCATTTGTAATATACTGGTATGGATTGAGAATTATTTGGCAGACAGTAAACAGAGTATAGGGGAAAACCAGTCATTTTTTGGAAGATAGTGATATGTGTGGCATTATAAGGATCCGTACTTGGGGCCCCAGCTAGACACAGCATATAAAAATAATTTGAATGAGAGAACCGAGTTTAATATTTCCAAGTTTGTTGCCAACACAAAATTGTATGAGTGGTGCAAAGGACATCAAGAGGGTTCAAGGTGATTCAGACAAGTTGAGTCAGTGAGGCAAGTAAACGGCAGATGTAGTATCATGTGGATAAATGCAAAGTTGTCCTCTTTAGAAAAACAGAATGACTGTATTAGTTAAATGACGATAGATCAGGAAAGGTTAATACATAATGGAGTCTTCATCTCCCTGTACACTGTTGATTGAATGCAAGCACCAGGTGCAGTAAGTCTTTGGGAAGGCAAGTGGAATGCTAGCTGTCATTTTAAGAGGGTTTGAGTACAGGAACAAGGAAATCTTATTGCATCTCTAAAGGGCCCTAGTGTGACCACACCTCGGTGTTGTGTGCAGTTTTAGCCTCCTGAGATAAGAGTCTTTTGATGTCCTTTTTACCACGCATACCTGCTCAGCTTTGTGTTGTAAGCAAACTTGGAAATGTTAAACTCGGTTTCCTCCTTCAATTTCCTTCTATGAATACTGCACCTATCTGGGGCCCGAGGTACTGATCCTTACAGTATCACACTTGCCAGGGAAGTGCAGAAAATGTTCACCAGACTGATTTCAAGGGAAGACAAGTTTGAGAAGGAATTGGGTATTCCCTGGAGTTTAAAACATCGACAGAGGATCTTATTGAAACATATAGAATTGTGACTGGACACAGTGGATGCAAAGATGATGTTTCCTCTGGCAGAGGGGTGGGGATTGCAAAACAAGGGCTCACAACCTCAAGATGCACAGTACACCATTTCAGATTGAACTGAGGAGAAATCTCTTCACTCAGGATGGTAAACGTATTGAATTCTCTTCTACAGAAGACTGCAAAAGTGATGTCGCTGAATGTATTTAAGAAATAATTTTTTTAAGAAGCTAAGTGTGTCAAGATTATGAAGTGAAAATAGGAATATGGTGTTGAGCTGAAGGATTGGCTTTGGCCATGTTAAATGGCAGTGTTAGCTCAATGGGCTGAATGGCCTACTCCTTCTATTTTCTATGCTTCTATGAAAGTTAATTATAAATAATCTATGCATACCATTAACATAACAATTAATAATTGTTATTTGAAAATGTAAATAGCTGAATATTTTGACTTTAGATAAGGGTTTGTTATTTAATCGAATAACTGATTTGGCAAACTGGACCTTGCCAACTTATTACCGACCCGTTGTTAACAGATGAGAATTCCTTACCTACCACACTTTCAAATAAGTTCAAAACCAGCAATAGCATCTTGTCTATACGTACACTGTGGCTCTAAAGTCATACAGCATGGAAGCAGACCCATCTGTCCAACCACGCTGGCCACATTCCCAAAAAAACTCATCTCACTTGACTACGGTTGCTATTTCACCAAAGCTTTCCTATTCATGAACTTATCAAAATATTTTTAAAATATTGTAACTCTACCTGTATCAACTACTTTGTCTGGTACATACGAACCACTCTCTGTATTAAAAAATTGCCCCTGGTCCTTTTTTAATCTTTCTCCAGTCACCTTAGAAGTATGCGCCCTAGTTCTGAACTCATCACCCTCGGGAAAACTCCTTTATGATTTTAAAATCTCAATAAGGTCACCTGTCAACTGCCTATGGTCCAGTGAAAAATGTCCAGTCTTTCCAGCCTATTTTTATATCTCAAATCTTCCATTCCTGACAACATGCTGGTAAATATTTTCTGAACCTTTTCCAATTTAATAAGGTCCTTCCTGTAATAGGGCTATCAGAACTTCACACAGTACTCCAGAAGAGGCCTCACAAATGTCATCAACAACCTCAGCCACTATATTCAACTACTATATTCAAAGAACTGAGCAATGAAGGCAAGCATGCAAAATGCCTTCTTTACCATCCTGTCTACCTGCATTACAAATTTCAGAGAACTATGTACCTTACCCCTAGGTCTCTTTTTTATACAATACTACCCTATCATTAATTGTATAAGTCCTGTCCTTGTTTGTATTACCAAAATGCAATACCTCACATTTATCCAAATTAAGCTTCATCTGTCACTCCTCAGTCCATTGACGGCAGATCTGAAAAACACTTCCAATGTACCAGTATCAGTTCAAACTAGTTCAGTACTGTATCATTTGGCTGAAGTTTCAAATCTTAATACTTAGATCTGTCACAATGCTGAAAAGCAAACTCAACTGGCTAAGAAATTATCCCCTGCAGTGGTGCAAAATGCAAATTATTGGATCAATTGTATGTTATTCACCATGAACGATGATATTTAACCTGATAATATTTAATGAATGTGAATAATAGATTCTGTGTAATGACAAATGGGTGACCCTTCAGATACCTCCTGTTTTGCACCTTAGCTGGAAATTAATTTCCAGCCCATTATATTTTCATATGTTGACATTGTTCTGAATTTTTTGTTGCCATCTCTTGCTTCAAATCTCAAATGTCAGTCCTTTACTGAAAATTTAAGTCCTAAACATCTAGCTCTTTTATATTACATATGTACCATGTGCACTTCTTGTCAGTGGTTGGTCCACTCTAACTCAAGAAGTGTATTGTGTTACAAACTCAAATGCTTGAGAATAATTTTCAGAATGCATTGGCAAAAATGTTGACTTTTTTCAAAAACTCTGTGTCAATTTGAACTTTTCACTTTTTAAAACTTATTTTTATCTTATAATTCCTTCAACTGTGGATCTTGTTACATAGTACATTAATCTGAAGCCAAAGTATGATCAGTAAACCTATTCCCAGTCTTGGCCTAGTGCTCAAACAAAACTAAAAAACTGCAGACATTGTCAATCTGAACTTCTGTGCGGATTCTGCTCTCTGGCTGTAAAGAGGGTGTTGAGAACATATGAAAAGGAATACGAGTAGATCACCAGGCCGTTCAAGCCTCCGCTGCCATTCAATAAGATCACGACAGATCTGATTTTAACCTCAACTCTACATTCCTGCTTATCCCCGATAATCTTTCATACATTTAATAATCAAGAATCTATCTATCTATGCCCTAAAAATATTTAGAAAGGCTGAATCCACTGCCATTTAAGGAAGGAGTAACTTGAAATAACTGGAACCTTAATTTGTCAATTTCCTCTGTGAGAAATGCATGTCTCAGATTTACAGCTGCCCTATTCAGTTTAGTGAAACTCAGAAAGTCAGAATGGGCATGCACTCACGCCAAACACATTCATTTTGTCCTGTGGCATAATGTGCCATTGGACCAATGTGCTTACCAGGCTGCCATTTATTGATGAGTAATGAATTGTTGGCATTCTGCTTCTCGTAGAATTTGTCACCAAACTACATACATGTGAAGCCCTACACCAAGGCATGGACAGCACTGCTATCAAAGTCACCCTTTGTTTTCAATGCCAATGGGTCATCTAAACCTGCAACAGGTTATGTCATCCAGCTTGCCAACCATTGTTGCATCAGGTATGATGGAAAGGCTGTATTTCAAGAAGATCTTTTAAAAAAATTCATTTATATTGGAGGCTTTGAAACAATTAAAAGTTCAATGATATGCATTTTTCAGCAAGACAGCAGGTTTTCCACATCAAAAACTTTGTAGAGTGTGTGCTGTGTGTCAACCTCTGCAGTGTACTTGATCACTAGATCAGATGTCGTGAGAGCATTGCTGTCATGGTAGAATAGTACTTGGTGATGTGTGAAAAGATGTGAGTATGTGCAGAAGTCAATGAAGGGAACAGCAGCTATAGTGCAAGGCAGTATGAGCTAAGTATGATGTGCTGCACCGATTGTAGGTGAGTGAAGGTTGGGAATGCAGCTTGAATAGTTGGGCTGAGGAAGGGCTGAGCAGAGATCAGCAGAGATGAGAGTTAGGGATCTTACTTTTGCACCATTTGTCAAGTCACTGAACATTTGTTTACACTGTACCCTGAACTTGTAAGGGGATCCTATTTCTCCCTCAAGCCTCATTAGGGAATACTAACTTTCTTTTCTTTACACCCCTTTAAACCAGCATCAGACTATCTGTCGGTCTTGGCAGCACTTAACTCCCGCTACCATTTAAACTGTTGCAAGGCAAATTTGCAGCTGCCTTGCCAGCTGTTATTTGTGTCAGGAAGGCCTGCTTTTTGCAATCTTCCCACATTATGCAAACTGCCAACCAGTAGCATGATTAGCCTTGGATGTTTGCCCACTATAACTAAACTGAAGCACGGAAATTAAAATACATACTTAATTGTTCCATGCATTTCCCAATTGAAAATTGGTTTAGAGGAATTTCGTCCCCTGGGTTCTGAAGGTGCACTGCAGTCATGTGGATATTTAATATTGCAATGTAAAGAGACTGTCAATGTTTGTTAATGTCACCCGCAATGCAACATTCCTCGATCAATGGCAAAAATCATTATTTATTTATAGAATAGTTGTTTCACAATTGATCTTATTAATATTATTCACAACACTACTTAAAATAATAGAAAACTATTTACAAGCAATTAGCAATATTGAAAACACCAACACCTTTCTTTAGTAATGTTGAACTAGACATTAAAATTTGTGAAGTGGTTCAGTGCCTCTGTTTTCTTTTGAAAACACTTATGTAACAACTAACAGAAAGGAAAGTCTGGCACTGTGCATCTCTTTGAACTTTCTTTTCTAAGGATCCCATGGAAAATCTGGCCAGCATTAATCAGTGATCACATAAATCTTGAAGCTTTTGATAAAATGGAAAGAATAATGAAAATTCTAGGAAAGAAGCAAAAGAATACCTTGATCTTGAAGCGTTTTCCCTCTCAAAGTCTGCACCTGACAAGTACACGCAATAACTGTCTGTAGTAATAATAGGCTTCACAATGGTGCTCTAACATTTGAAACTTTTTATCAGGGGCGGTTTTCTGAATGAAATACGAAACCACCGAATGGTGAGTGCACGTTCAAAGACCACAGAGGACCCTTATTACTGTTCTGCATATGGCATTTATTATATTTTATTTTTCTTTCTTCAACTTAATGTCATGTGTAGATAGGGGTCAAATAAAGTGGTGCAAATGTGTTTACCTTTATAAAGATCTGCGTTTGTCCTGTATTACTTATTATAGGTCAGCTATTCCAATTAGAAGTTTAATTCTTTTTAAATTTATAATTCAACCAAATTGACAGGCAAGTTATGTTATACTTGGAAAGGAGGTACAAAGGCCAGTAAAATGTATACCTTTAAAATTAGAAATGAAATTGCATTGTTGAAGCTAGGTTGTCTACATATCTATCACTAAATCCTTTTATAATATTTACTTGCTGAATGGTATTCTGGATCGTTTGCATGAATCGAAAGGAAAAGATTTGCTGGTAGTCATGCTTCACTTTTAAATACATTTCATGGACACTTTATTAAATGTTTGACAAACATTTGGAAACTGCTGCAAATTTTGAAAGAGGCAATTTCAAACAATGCTTAGCTACTTCATTTTTGAGCATTTCAGATAAAAGTCACATTTTGTCTTGCACTTTTCAGGACAACTCACAAGAATACCAATAAAGAGTAAAAGCCAACACTTATATTGTATGAGAGAAGGTTGCTAACTAGTTGGCGAATGGACTCTGACACAGGCATGCCATGGAGAATGCAACAGTTAATGGTAATGACTGTGACCTGCCAGGATTTATTTAGATTTCAAACTGGTCAGGTTGACTCTGATTGGTTAGGGAATTGCCCTGAGAAATAAACCACAAAGCAGCTGTCATCTATTTTGTTGATTAGAAATAGGTGCAGTGCATGTACATGGTCTTTCTGTCTACAAATTGCTAGTTGGAGACTTCTTGTTGTATGGGCACAAAGTTGAAATGGCTAAATGAACTCCATCACTACACTTTGAGTTCCTAGCTCCAGAACCATTATAAAAATTAAACGTCAAATGAGTGAAGTTAGCAGCTACTTTTATTTATGTGGCATTTATTATGCTTTGCAGGAGCATTACACAACAAGTTATGGCATCAACCTATGTAAGAAAATACTGGGACATGTGATCAACAACTGGGTCAGAGAGGTAAGTAGGTTTGAAGGAGTGTCTTAAAAGAGCAAAGTGAGGAACAGAGGCAGAAAGGTGTAGGGAAGTGCCCAAGCAAAAGAAGACACAGCCAGCAATATTGGAGCAATTATAATTGGGAATTCAGATGAAACAAGAATTAAAATTACAGAAGTAGGAAGGGGAAAACAGAAATTGTTGGAGAAACTCAGAAGTTCTGATGAAGGGTCACTGATCCCAAAATGCTGACTCTGCTTTCTCTCCTGATGAGTCTCTCCAACAATTTCGGTTTTTGTTTCAGATTTTCAACATGCACACTTATTTGTGTTACTTTAAGGAAGGGGAAAGTTGTGTAGAGATTCAAAAGCATGGATGTAAGTTTTAAAGTCAATATGTTGCTTGTTTGGAAGCCAATGAATAAAATTGCGAATGTTCTGTTTAATTGTTCTGAATGTTTAGATTCATGAGTTCTCCTTAAAGGGAATGCTGGAAGCTGCTGCCGAAAGGACAGAGATGCTTTTAATAAATTAATTTCTGCAGAAATAGAACCACAGGAAAACAGGAATTAGGAAGATCAACCCATCAAACTCCTCTGTTCAATACAATTACCTTGTGCTTCAACTACACCTAAATCCCTGAAACCAAAAATCTGTCAATTTCAGCCTTGCATATTTTCAATGGTGGAGCATCCATTATACTGTGGACAGAATATTCCAATGATTGGTAACACTTCATATGAAGTAATTCCTTCTCATCTCAATCCTAAATGATGGCCTTTTATCCTGAGACTCTGCCCTTGTCTTTTAACTTCTCAGATCAGCAGAAACAAAATCTCTGAATGCTCAGCCTATCAAACTCCTTGAGAATCTTTTACATTTCAATGAAATTGCCTTTTGTTCGTCTGCACTCCAGAGAGTAATGTCCCAATTTACTCAACCTCTTAAAATAATGCAAGTCCGTAATCCATGGCCCAATCTGGTAAGCTTCTGCTGTACCACCTGGACTGCAAAGATATCCTACCCTCCATAAGTATGGAGACCAAAGCTGCAAGAGTATCCAGATATTAATCTCACTAAAATCCTGTACAGTTGTACAATTGTGAGTCTTCTTCCTGTACTCCAATCCCCTTAGCAATAAATGCCAAATTCCATCTGCTTCTCTGGTTGCTTGATGAATCTGCATGCTTTCTATGTTCCTCGTGTGAGCACACCCAAATCTCTCTGAACATTAACATTTACAATTCTCATGTCTTTTTAAAAATGTTCTGCTTTTCTATTAAATGCTGGGGTTAACATAATAGCTCACCAATATTCCTGAGGACTGGAGTGGAATTGGAATGCCCAATCGCTTTCATTGTTTTCCACTTTCATTCAGGTGAACTCCAAGACAAAAGTTCAAGGTATTAGCAACTTTTCACCCGTTTTGCACCAGAACTTAGGAAGAGTTGAATCTAGCTTTGCCATCTATCAATGTATTCCAGTTGTACAGTATGTATGTTGAATGTTGACATGAAAGCTGAAGAAAAGCAAATTGATGATAATTTGTCGAGACTGAAGGGCTCCTTTGGTGGTATATTTCAGATTGCAGCTGTTAAGGGTAACTATTTTCATTGCCTCTCATCCACCATGAAAGCTACAGACACCTAGATGAGAGCTATGCCACTATTGTAAGGTTAACCTTGCAATTCATGTGTGGCAAAATTTTGGTAATTCAACAGCAGCTGAAAATTCTGTAATGCTTAGGTCATCAGTTGAAATAAGAAATTATATGATATTAGAGTCCAAATTATATCAAGTGAGTACACATTTAAACTTTACGGGGAGTGAAATTGATTCACGGCAGTAATGTGGAGGATTTTGCATTGTGTTCAATTTTTTTCAAGAGGTGTAAAACAAACCATTTTGTGCTATTTGAGTTTTTGCAATTTAACCCTGTGATTTTGTTCCAGGTTTTGATTTTTGAAACAATGCAGGCAGAGTGTATCTTATACATGCTGGAATGCTGAATTTTTACAAAGTGGGCAAACAATAAAACAATTTGGATTCAAGCTAGTCAGTGAAGCAGAAATCAAGATACCATTTTTTTAGTGAATAGAGTTAGATATAGATACTGCTCAGTTCTACAACCTCTTCCATACTCCTGTCCCATCTGTTCCCCTTTTAAGATAGTTTCTAATCAACTTATCCAAATATCTTACTACGGGTGGGACTTAGACCTGGGCTTCTTGACCCAGAGGTTGGAATACTACCAGTACACCACAAGCTGTTCTCCCTTTATAAAATTTAGAAATATATATATTTAACCTATTTTTCTATTCAACCTGTTCAGGGATATTATTACATATCTTTGGAGCATGTTGGACTTGAACCTGGGCCTTCTGGTCCAGGGATAGAGACAGTATCACTGCAATAGGAAAGGGCCCTTTGTTCTCCCTTTACATCTACCCAGCTCTCTTCATAAAGAAAGGGATCTTGATTTTTGCTCCAATGACGAGCTTGAACCCAAATTGTTTCATTATTTGCTCACCTTGTAAAATGTCAGTATTCCAGAATGCATAAGATAAACTCTACCTGCATTGTTTCAAAACTTAATGAAGCAATTAACCATAAGCACCTGCTAAACCACATGCTATGTCATTAAGTTGTCCTATTCTCAATACTCAAATGTGCATTGAGCTACTACTTTTCCATACTATTTATATGTATCTATACATTTTTGAGAAGATTCGTAGCTCAGCTTGATGATAATTATGTAAATTAGTTCACTGAGATTGAAGGTTTGTTTCAGACGTATCACACTCGGTAACATCATCGGTGAGATCCGTGAGAACTCTCACTGATGATGTTACCCAGTATGGTGACGAAATGTGAGATAGCTTACTTACATATATCTATACATTTTATTCCTTCCAATCTCCAAATTTAAAGTTCCAATCCAAGTCTGTAAAGCTATCCATGAGTCTTTCCCACTTTACATGTGTAACTTCTTTAGGTATGTATCCCCTTCCAAAAACTTCAGTTCTCTAATTACTCTCTATTGTACAGTTCCTTCAACTTCCACCCCACAATTTGGACATAGCTATACCTGGGTCCTTGACCCTACTCTCTAGTTGTCTCCTCCCTAAACTATTCTACATCCCTTCTCATTCCACCTTTGAAAGTCTATACTTGGTAATTTTCCTAATCTCTCATGACTTAGTCCATCTCCTGTTTCCAGACCTATACACAACTGTTAGTTCTGTCAATTATTTCAGCTCATTTTCAGCATTTCAATCTTAAGTTGTTTGTATGCACGAAACTAACAGCATCTACAAATAATGATTTTAAATACATCTTCCTGACCATTTTGAAACACATTATACCAGTCAAGTTCCTCTTAAGGGTGATCAAAAAAACATATAAGATGTTATATTTAATACAATATGCAAAGATATTAACAGGTGGATGGGTACCTGATGTTAGTTTTCCCAATCCCAATGATTCAGCACCATGGCCAGAGTGCAAAGTGAACTTTGTGAATGTTGAAGTCAATGTAAGCCCAATATCCCTAAATTAGTTATGTGAGTTATTTGTAATTAGTGCTTCTCCTGGTCTGAGCTTGTTCACAAGTTAGAAATAGTCTTTATCTATAGCATTAGACCCAGTTTCTCCACATTTAAAGTGGGAATCACTTTCTTCCTGCAAATGTCCTGCTCACTTGCTTAAAAGGTAATGGAATCAGAGGATGGATGTGATTTATCTTACTAAAACTGTTAGGTATCCAGAAGGAGAAAACAGGACCCTTGATTTTCAATCATCTCATAAGAAGGCACGGAACTGAATTCAATACATTTAGTAGCATGTAGACTAGTGGCCGAAAGAATGAACATGATCACTGCTGCTTTGTCATTAAAACCCAACTGCTTCCCAATCATTCTTTAAGGAGGGGAGCTTTTTTGAATCAATGCTCGATCTGCCTCTGATGCTTGTTCATACTTTATTGTTTAACCTTAAAACCTTCAGAAGTAGTTCAGCAAAGCACTTATTTATGTTAACAACACAACATTCCCTACTGCTAATAAAATGCAACCTCACTAATATTGACCAAGTGTTAGGGTTTAGAAAAATGATTCAGACTTCTCAAGGTGACAACATGATTTTTTTTTGCTATCATTAGAAAATGTGCCAAATACCCTGCACCTAACTGTGAAGGAGTCCATTCCCCACATGCTTTCTCATTACATAATTGTACAGTCCACATGCAGTGTTTGGTGCATTCAGTGCTATCTGCAGTGGAGTTCCCAGCATTAGAATCAGTTTGTCAAACATCTATTGTCAAACCCTAAACTTGGTGTTAAACCCAGTCTAAAAGACTAATTGTTGATGCCTGTAGAGAGCTATGCTTGTGGACAGCATTGGCTTGAATACAGAGACACAGACCAATGTCCAAATCAGTTTCCCAGCAAGCTTATCTTTTCCATTACACCAACAAGATGTTGTGGTTCTGTTCGCCGAGCTGGAAGTTTTTGTTGCAAACGTTTCGTCCCCTGGCTAGGCGACATCATCAGTGCTTGGGAGCCTCCTGCGAAGCGCTTCTTTGATGTTTCCTCCGGTGTTTATAGTGGTCTGTCCCTGCCGCTTCCGGTTGTCAGTTTCAGCTGTCCGCTGTAGTGGTTGGTATATTGGGTCCAGGTCGATGTGTTTGTTGATGGAGTTTGTGGATGAATGCCATGCCTCTAGGAATTCCCTGGCTGTTCTCTGTCTGGCTTGCCCTACGATAGTAGTGTTGTCCCAGTCGAATTCATGTTGCTTGTTGTCTGCGTGTGTGGCTACTAAGGATAGCTGGTCGTGTCGTTCCGTGGCTA